>NW_011494951.1:11728702-11732872 GCF_000754665.1 Bison bison bison | reverse complement strand
GGAGGAGCCTGGTGGGCTGCAGTCCATGGGGTCGCTAAGAGTCGGACACGACTGAGCGAATTCACTTTCACTTTTCACTTTCCTGCATTGGAGAAGGAAATGGACCCACTCCAGTGTTCTTGCATGGAGGATCCCAGGGACGGGGGAGCCTGGTGGGCTGCCATCTATGGGGTCGCACAGAGTCAGACACGACTGAAGTATATTAGCAGTAGCAGCATAGTGATATTTTTCAAATTAATCACTCAAAATGTAATTTCTTCCATAATTTTATTTCTAAACATGCAAATTAATTGCAGACCCTGATTTCATCAACTCTGTATTTCTGATTCCACAAATTTTGGCATTTCTTAGAGAAAAGTTTAAGTGATATCAGTGCACGTATTCTGAAAATATCTCCATTTTATTTGATCCTACCTAAAGTCTTCTAATTTTGAGAATAATACTCACTGGCAGCCAAGACTGGTGATAATAAACTTCTTCCAATGTTATCTATCTAGAAGTATGTCAACCTCGAATTTTGCTCACAAAAAAAAAAAAAAAAACCAGAAAAGAAAAAGAAAGAAAACATGTCAGCTGACAATTTCTGTAATACACTTGTTTTCTTTGAGATAAGTTCTTTTTTAAGTTTTAGTGTAGTCATTTTGTTTTATTCTGAGGGAAAAATAAATCAGACTAGAAATTTTATTCAGTTTCTGATCAAATGTAAAATTTTCTGGGAAGTTATGCCTGAAAAAAAATTCAGGAATCCACTCTTCAGGTACATTAGCAAAGAGAAGGCTTTTCATCTCATCCTAATATTTCCAGAGTACTTCATATACTGGGAATTGTTAATAATGAAACGTTTGCTCATCCCCGTGAATCAATTATCAAGAAAGATTTCTTTGCCTGTCTACAGGGAAAAGTTCAAGGACCAAAAGCGGCTATGATAGGACTGGATTTGAGAAGCTAATTGTCTTTTTCCTTAGGAGCCACAAATGAAAACCTAATGGTTTGGTCTACCTTTGTGATGCTCTAAATTTATGTCCAGGGTGGTAGAGAAACTATTTATAGAGAAATATCTACTCTATGACTGAAATCATCAGAGGCAGAATGATACATTTTGACAATAAAACTTTTATATTTAAATGCGTAATACTATTAAGTGAGTAAATATGTTTGCTAAAAAAAAACCCTAAAATATAACAAAATTCAAAGAATGACATGAAAACAATTCAAAACTGTTGTAATAATTTAATGAATTTCTCCCAATTATTTTTGTTGTGGAGTACTAATCTGTATACCTCCAGATTTGCATAAGCATTATCATACTGTATATTCAGTATCCACTCTTATTTTATAACTAAAAGCCACCTCAAAAATCATGATAAATGCAAAATATGAGGAGAAAGTTTTTCTTATTTAATATTTTTTAACATTGAAACTCATTTTGTTCATTCTAGTGTTTTTCCTGATTTCAAACTATTCTTATACCATTCATTGTGTCATATCATTAGAGATTTTAAACATCTCTTAATTTAATGATGGTATAGTTTCATTCCCTAATTCATACTGTTTTAACTACGTAATATACATATTTATATATGCATATGGGCTTCCCTATTGTCTCAGATGGTAAAGAATATGTCTGCAATACTGAAGAATATGGTTTGATCCCTGGGGCGGGAAGATCCCCTGGAGAAGGAAATGGCTACCCTCTCCAGCATTCTTGCTTGGGAATTCAATGGACAGAGGAGTATCGAGGGCTATATTCCATGGTGTCACAAAAAGTCAGACGTGACTTAGTGCCTAAATTGTCACTTCCATATATATACAGATAGATTATATATCATAAAGGCAAGTAATCTGACTCAGACATTGTGCTTAGAAGAAAAAAACTGATAAATTAATTTAAAAAATGATAAATTAATTTAAAAAGCTGTTAAATTAATAAAGGGAATGAGTGATGAGTTAAGACAGTATCAATAAATCCCTAAAATAATTCATAGTATGTTTCATCAGTTGTCACTTATAATACTTTGTAATGTAAAATATTTCATTGTAAAATGAAGTTTGCTGGTATCAGGCACTAGTTATACATATATGAGAAGAAAATTAAAAATTTAAACCAAATGTATATATGTGCACACCCAGGACACTTCACATGAATTATCTTCAACTATCCCAAGACTAAAGATCAATTATCACTACAGGAAGTTTCTTTTTGATGTATGATACATAAGAAATCTTAAGCAGTTGACTCCAATGATCTAAAATCATATGAACAAGTACAGATCTATGCACACTGATTTCTGTATCCTAACCATTAAAGAAAAATATCATTTGAAAAGAAGTCCATTAATCCCTATGCCATTCTTAACATACCAGTAAGCAATGCTTTTGAGTCGGACATGACTGAGTGAACTGAACTGAATGCTTTTGAAAGAATTCTAGATAGAATTTGCAACTGAACTAATGTTTTTTGAGTGCTAATATGCACAGGAATGTCCAAATTCCAAGGCAAGATATAAACACGAATAAAGTAGAATCACTGATCTTAATAAATTCATCACTTTGCTTCTACAAGCCAAAAAGAACAAAGAAAATATTTACTTATTAAAATATTATAAATATTGCATATGTGTTTGCTCCATGCTGTGGAGAGCAATAGTCAAACTATGACTAAACAGACTCATCTCTCAAAAAACTTACAATCTTGTCTGAGAGAGAGAAATATAAGCACACATATTTTTTCCTAAAAGTACTTTATGGATTACCTTCAGTTCTTTTCAATAAATATTTAAATAGGATTACTCAACTTTCATTACTTCTCAATGATTCATGCACAGTGAAGGCAGTACTGAGGATTTCATCTTTTCCAGGGGTCATTTTGTATCAATACTGGGGAGAGTACATTAAACAAGGTTTATGTTCAAGTCTCTTGTCAAGGAATAATAAAAGGAAAACACAGTTTCTATTTTTAATAATATAGATTTAATGAAAAATTTCTGCCCAATCTGAAGGAATGAGAATCTCTAAATATACCCCAAATAGCCTCAGGAATATTTTACACCTAGTACTTCATGTTTATACACATACACACAAACATGCATATTTTTGTTGTTCAATTGCTAAATCGTGTCCAACTCTTTGCAACCATGTGGATGGCAATAAAGCAGCTTCCCTGTCTTCACTATCTCCTGGAGTTTGCTCAAACTCAAGTCCACTGAGTTGGTGATGCCATCCGACCATCTCATCCTCTATCACCCCCTTCTCCTCTTGTCTTCAATCTTTCCCAGCATCAGGGTCTTTTCTAATGAGCTGGTTCATCACATCAGGTGGCCAAAACAGTGGAGCTTCACTTTCAGTATCAGTCCTTCCAATGAATATTCAGAATTGATTTCCTTTAGGAGTGACTGGTTTGATCTTCTTGCTGCCAAGGGGACTCTTAAGAGTCTTTTCTAGCACACAGTTGAAAACATCATTTCCTCAGTGCTCATAATTCTTTATGGTTCAACTCTCAGATCCATGCATGACTACTGGAGAAACCATAGATTTAACTATATGGACATGTGTCCACAAAATGATGTCTCTGCTTTTTAATACACTGTCTATACTCTGGTTGCTCTTCAGATCATATAAATCTTTCACCTTTTAATATGCTAACTATGTTTGTCCTATATTTTCTTCCAAGTCTTAGCTTTTCTTCCATGGAACAAGTGTCTTTTAATTTCATAGTAGCTGTCATCATCCACAGTGATTTTGGAGCCCAAGAAAATAAAATCTGTTACTGTGTGCATTTTTCCCCATCTATTTGCCCTGAAGTGATGGGACCAGATGCCATGATCTTAGTTTTTTGAATGTTGAGTTTTAAGCCAGGCCTCTCACTCTCCTCTTTCAACTTCATCAAGAGGATCTTAAGTTCCTCTTTGCTTCCTGCTTTTAGGATAGTATCATCTCCATACTGAAATTGTTGATGCTTCTCCTGGAAATCTTGATTCCAGCTTGTGCTTCATCCAGCAGTACCTTTCACATGATGTCCTCTGCATAGACGTTAAATAAGCAGGGTGAAATATATAACCTTTATATACTCCTTTCCCAATTTGACCCAATCCATTGTTCCATGTTTGGTTGTAACCATTGCTTCTTGACGAGCATACAGGTTTCTCAGGAGGCAGGTAAAGTGTTCTGGTA
>NW_011494951.1:11725788-11726236 GCF_000754665.1 Bison bison bison | reverse complement strand
TGAAAGGTGAACTCCCCAGGTTGGTAGGTGCCCAATATGCTACTGGAGATCAGTGGATAAATAACTCCAGAAAGAATGAAGAGACGGAACCAAAGCAAAAACAACACCCAGCTGGGCATGTGACTGATGATGAAAGCAAGGTCCAATGCTGTAAAGAGAAATATTGCATAGGAACCTGAAATGTTACATCCATGAATCAAGGTAAATTGCAAGTGGTCAAACAGGTAATAGCAAGAGTGAATGCGAAATGTTAGGAATAAGTGAAAAATGGACTGGAATGGGTAAATTTACTCAGATGACCATTATATCTACTGCTTTGGGCAAGAATCCCTTAGAAAGAATGGAGTAGCCATCATAGTCAACAAAAGAGTCCAAAACCCAGTCTCAAAAATGACAGAATGATCTCTGTTCATTTCCAAGGCAAACCATTCAATATCATGGTAATCCA
>NW_011494951.1:11725198-11725688 GCF_000754665.1 Bison bison bison | reverse complement strand
AGAAATTGGGAACAATCATGATCAGGTGTTTCATTTTCCTTCTCAGGAAGGAAAGTGGCAGGATTTAAACTTCCACAAACTTTAAGCTTAGTTACTGGTCCTTCTAACAACAATGACTGATATTTAAGAAGCCTACTGTCTGTCATCCGAGTACTAACCTTAGAATGCAAGATTCCACTCACATCATGAGAAGTCAGTACAGTAAGATTTTGTCCATTAATTATTGTTAAAGCTTGAGATGTTAATAAAGCCGTTGCCTCAATTACTCTTAGTGTGGCCACCCACGTGAAATTACATCTAATTCTGTACTTAGAAAAGCAATAGGTTGCTGGTGAGGCCCTTGGCATTGTGTCAAAACTCCCAAGGTTTTCTTTCAGTGACAAACAAATTAAATTTTGACCATGTGGGCAAGCTCAAAGCTGGAGCTGGCAGGAGAGCAGTCTGAAGAACCTTAAAAGCCTTTTGAGTATCTGGAAACCAAACCAGTTTG
>NW_011494951.1:11720658-11721890 GCF_000754665.1 Bison bison bison | reverse complement strand
GCTTATGCTGGGAGGGATTGGGGGCAGGAGGAGAAGGGCACGACAGAGGATGAGATGGCTGGATGGCATCACTGACTCGATGGACGTGAGTCTGGGTGAACTCCCGGAGCTGGTGATGGACAGGGAGGCCTGGCATGCTGCAATTCATGGGGTCTCAAAGAGTCGGACACGACTGAGTGACTGAACTGAACTGACTGAAATGACTATACTACCCAAGACAATCTAAATATTCAATGCAATACCTATCAAATTACCAATGGCATTTTTTTAAATAGAACTAGAACAAAATTTTTTTTTTAATTTGGTATGGACACAAAAGCCTCTGAATAGCCAAAATAATCTTGAGAAAGAAAAATGGAGCTAGAGGAATTAGACTCCTTGATTTCAGACTATACTATAAAACTATGGTAATCAAAGCAGTATGATACTGGCACAAAAACAGACACAGACCAATGATACAGAATGGAAAGCCCAGAAATAAACCCATACACTTATGGTCAATTAGTGTATGACAAAGGAGGGAAGACAATGGTGAAAGACAGTTTTTTCAATAAGTGGTGCTGGGAAAACTGGACAACTACATGTAAAAGAATGAAATTAGAACATTCTCTAACACCATACAGAAAAATAAACTCACAGTGAGTTAAAGAACTGAATGTAAGAATGGATAGGCCGAACACTCTCTAACATAAATTGCAACTGTACTTTTTCCCTCCATAGGCTAAGGTTTTGGAAATAAAAAGAGACAAATGGGATCTAATTAAACTTAAAAGCTTTTGCACAGAAAAAGAAACCATAAACAAAACAAAAGACAACCTACAGCATGGAATAAAATATTTGTGAACAATGCAACTGGTAAGGGATTTATTTCCAAATTACAGAAACAACTCAGACAATATCTAAAGAACAAATAATCCAATCAAAGCATGGGCAGAAGACCTAAATAAACCTTTCTTCATATGTAGGTAAGTGGCCAATGATATGTAAGTGGCCAATAGTACAGGCAAAAATGTTCAACATTACTAATTATTAGAGAAATACAATTAGTAAATGCAGGACAAGATGTGGGGGAAAAGGAACTCTCCTACAATGTTGGTGCGAATGTAAATTGGTGCAGCCACTATGCAAAACAGTATGAAGCTTCCTTAAAAAATTAAAAATAAAATTACCATCAGTTCAGTCAGTTCAGCTCAGTTCAGTCACTCAGTCGTGTCCGACTCTTTGTGACGAGA
>NW_011494951.1:11714577-11717459 GCF_000754665.1 Bison bison bison | reverse complement strand
ATATTAAAGCCTGGCATGAGTTCAACCCATTATTTCACACTCTTATTTCTTCACCTTTTTCACCATGCCCAGTGGTGTTCAAGAAGCAGGACCAAACAAAATAGTTAGATTCCATGCTCTAGAAGTTTAAAGTCTCAAAGTGAAATGAGATGCTGACACAGAACCCTGTAGAGCATAACAGTCAACACAGGAAAACTGAAGGTGTAAGGAAGATTAGAGATGAGGAGATGGAAGGAGAGGATGAGATGGTTGGATGGCATCACCGACTCAGTGGACATGGGTTTGGGTGGACTCTGGGAGTTGGTGATGTACAGGGAGACTGGCATGCTGTGGTTCATGGGGTCTCAGAGTCGAACACGACTGAGCGACTGAACTGAACTGAACTGAAATTTTAAAGATCTCTTTGGCTTTATTCAATGAATCATGTACTAGTCAGAGTCCAATCTGGTAGACAGAAGGAATCTATGAAGAGCTATGCTGCTGCTGCTGCTAAGTCGCTTCAGTTGTGTCCAACTCTGTGCGATCCCAGAGACGGCAGCCCACCAGGCTCCCCCATCCCAGGGATTCTCCAGGCAAAAACACTGGAGTGGGTTGCCATTTCCTTCTCCAATGCATGAAAGTGAAAAGTGAAAGTGAAGTCGCTCAGTGGTGTCCGACCCTCAGTGACCCCATGACCTGCAGCCTTCCAGGCTCCTCCATCCATGGGATTTTCCAGGCAAGAGTACTGGAGTGGGGTACCATTGCCTTCTCCGCTGAAGAGCTATACAGTGAAGTAATTTCTTAGACAAAGGAGAATCTTCTCACTTAAACTGAGAAGATTCCGTAGAGGAAAAAAGCAGAAGTAAATGGAAAACAGGAAAACAATATATTTAGAGCTCATTATTATAGATATCTGGAGGAGGGCATGGCAACCCACTCCAGTATTCTTGCCTAGAGAATGACCATGGCCAGAAGAGCCTGGAGAGCTACTATCCACAGGGTTGCAAAGAACTGGACTCGGCTGAATGACTAAGAACACACACACATTATAGAGACCACCATGGCAGAAGATTGTAAAGGCCAGGGAAGAAATTTTGGTTGCCACAGGAATGTGTCTTTTTAATACAATTTAGCATGATGCTAAGAATAAACTCGACTAACATCAAAAACTGAACTTGGAGGAAATACCAGTCTAAAGTAGATAATTTGCAGGTTTAGAGTATGTATGTTTTAAATAGATGGCCTGGATTGCTGTGAGGATTTTAGCATTTGCCCCATCATCTTTCACTCTTTAAAGTGCCCCATTTTAAAAGCAAATCATGTGGTCACCATAGTTTTATGGGGTTGAAAATCAAGACTGTAGTGGAGCTGTCCTGTGTCTACTTAAACTGAAACTACATTCTCTAGAACTTCCTTCCTTGTGTTATTAATAGTTCAAGGTTAGTGTAAACCACAGAGATATTTTGTGTGAGATTTAGAGGGCAGAGCTGAAGCAGCAGCTATATTCTTTGTATTCTTCTTCTATGTAGGAAGTTGATTAGGGACACTATCTCAACTCACAGAGCGTTTCACTGACTCATCTTGTAGATGTGGGGCAGTGGATCAGTTGACAACTCCATCAGTTCCCATCCAGCTCCCCTCCTTCATGTTCACTGACTCATGAGCCAGGTAGAAGTTTAATATCGTGACCAAGGATACCAGCTTCTTTTGTAGATTACCTGAATTATCAAAGTCAGGTAATTGGAGGCTGTAGGAGACCACAACAGTCTATAGTTCATCCTCATGAATTCTAGTTTATGATTATCCTCCCCCATGTCATATTTATCTTTCCTCCCCATTTATCTCTCTTCCCCTATGACAGGCCCATCACTAATCACAGAGGCAATAGTCATACTGCTTCATGAAATCAAACTCCTAGAATAAATCCCATATTCCAAATTATTCAAAGTAACAGTTTCCTTTTAGATAGAACTCTGATACAGTGCTTGATAGACAAAAGAATAATTTACATATAAATTGACCAGATGGCCTTTTCGTTATAGGGGACTGGAATGCAAAAGTAGGAAGTCAAGAAACACTTGGAGTAACAGGCAAATGTGGCCTTGGAGTACAGAATGAAGCAGGGCAAAGGCTAATAGAGTTCTGCCAAGAGAATGCACTGAGCATAGCAAACACCCTCTTCCAACAACACAAGAGAAGACTCTACACATGGACATCACCAGATGGTCAACACTGAAATCAGACTGATTATATTCTTTGCAGCCACAAATGGAGAAGCTCTATACAGTCAGCAAAAACAAGACCGGGAGCTGACTGTGGCTCAGATCATGAACTCCTTACTGCTAAATTAAGACTGAAATTGAAGAAAATGAAGAAAACCACTACACCATTCAGGTATGACCTAAAACAAATCCCTAATGACTATACAGTGGAAGTGAGAAATAGATTTAAGGGACTAGATCTGATAGACAGAGTGCCTGATGAACTATAGACGGAGGTTCATGACATTGTACAGGAGACAGGGATAAAGACCATCCCCAAGAAAAAGAAATGCAAAAAAGCAAAATTGCTATCTGAGGAGGCCTTACAAAAAGCTGTGAAAAGAAGGGAAGTGAAAAGCAAAGGAGAAAAGGAAAGATATACCCATTGGAATGCAGAGTTCCAAGAATAGCAAGGAGAGATAAGAAAGCCTTCCTCAGCAATCAATGCAAAGAAATAGATGAAAACAACAGAATGGGAAAGACTAGAGATCTTTTCAAGAAAATTAGACATACCAAGGGAAAATTTCATGCAAAGATGGGCTCAATAAAGGACAGAAATGGTAGGGACCTAACAGAAGCAGAAGATATTAAGAAGAGGTGGCAAGAATACCCAGAAGAACTGTACAAAAAAGATCTTCACAA
>NW_011494951.1:11707028-11712440 GCF_000754665.1 Bison bison bison | reverse complement strand
GACTCTGACTAGTACATGATTCGTTGAATAAAGCCAAAGAGATCTTTAAAATTCACTCAGTTGAGTTTTGTTTTTAACACTCCTAAGGCTAGTGTAAAGTGAAAGTGTTAGTTTCTCAGTTGTGTCCGACTCTTTGTAACCCCATTAACCAGCCCTCCAGGCTCCTCTGTCCAGGGGACTTCCCAGGCAAGAATACTGGAGTGGGTTGCCATTTTCTTCTCCAGGGGATCTTCCCAACCCAGGAATCGAACCTGGGTCTCCTCATATTGCAGGTGGCTTCTTCCTGACCCAAGGATCAAACACAGAATGGAGTGGTTTTGACAAATGTGACTAGAAAAATATGGTATATCATTTAGGAAAAGATTTGTTAATTACACATACTTTACATAAAATAAAAATCCAAATGTACAAAAATCCAATGGAAGTGACAAATATTCTGAGTAACTTACACTGTTTCAGTGAGAAAGACCTTTTAATAAACCAAAAGCAGGCAATATTAAGGAAAATATTAACAGATCTGACTTCATATCAATTTAAAACTTTTATGTGCTTCCCTGGTGGTTCAGATGGTAAAGAGTCTGCCTGCAATACAATGACCCTGGGTTCATTCCCTGGGTCAGGAAGATCCCCTGGAGAAGGGAAGGCTACCCACTGCAGTATTCTTGCCTGGAGAATTCAATGGACAGAGGAGCCTGGCAGGCTACAGTCCATAGGGTCCCAAAGAGTTGGACACAAGTAAGCGACTAACACTTTCACTTAAACTTTAAAATTTTTATATAGCAAAAATGGACATGTGTTTGAGCAGGCTCTGGTAGATGGTGAAGGACAGGGAGGCCTGACGTGCTGCAGTCCACGGGGTCACAAAGAGTTGGACACTACTGAGTGACTGATCAACATAGCAAAAATAAAGCAAAACAAGAACAATTACATTTAAAGATACAACAAAAAGGAAAAAATAACTACAATATATAATAAAGACAAAAATTTGCCATCTTTAATATATAAAGTTTATTTAAAATAAGTAAACATGAAAAATAAACACATCAAAAGGAAAATGAGTAGAATTTAAAATGCATATCCAAAAAACTGAAATAAAAATCATAAATAAAATATAAATAAATCTTAAATATCATTAATATCAACATAATTTTAAACTGAATAATATGAAAACAAACAACAAACATAAAAACAAACAATCATGTCACTTTTAACTAGCACCTGTACTGGTAATAGAAATATAAAGCAGTACACTGGAAGGCAATTTCATGTTGTGTATCAAAAGCCTTAATAAAGGACATGCCCTAGCAATTTTACTTGTAGGAATTTATTCTAAGTAAATATATAAACATATACAAGCTAACTATGGAAAAGTACTGGTCATAGAAATGTACATAAAACAAAATGTGAAAATCGTTTAAAAGTCCATTATTAAAAAAAAAAAAGTCCATTATTTTGAAGATGCTAAGCAGGAAAACAGTCTATCTCTTCAATAGGATTTAATACAGAAATTAAGAAAAATGAGACAATGCCTTGTACATCTATTAGAAAAATATGAACACACGTTAAATAAACATAGCAAGGTACAAATAGCTGTGTACAATGTGATCCAATTTTGTTAAAATAAAGAAACGATTACTATTACATATGGTCAATATCATTGAGGCACATTCTGTGTTCTAGCTACTATTATAAAAGGTAGGGACTCAAGTGTTAAAACAAAGAAACTTATTTTTATAAACTTTTTTATAAACTTTCCAATGGAAATAGACAATAAATAAACAAGGATATAAATAAAATGTTCAGTTCAGTTCAGTTGTTCAGTCGTGTCTGACTCTTTGTGACCCCATGGATGGCAGCATGTCAGGCTTCCCTGTCCATCCAGCACCAACTCCCAGACCTTGCTCAAATTCACGTCAATCGAGTCCGTGATGCCATCCAACCATCTCATCCTCTGTCATCCCCTTTTCCTCCTGTCCGCAATCCCTCCCAGCAGCAGGGTCTTTTCCAAGGAGTCAGTTCTTCACATCAGGTGGCCAAAGTATTGAAGCTTCAGCTTCAGCATCAGTCCTTCCAATGAATATTCAGGACTGATTTCCTTTAGGATTGACTGGTTTGATCTCCCTGCAGTCCAAGGGACTCTCAAGAGTCTTCTCCAAAGTCACAGTTCAAAAGCATCAGTTCTTCAGCACTCAGCTTTCTTAAGCTGAGCATGAGTCCAACTCTCACATCCATACATGACTACTGGAAAAACCATACTTTAGACTAGATGAACTTTTGTTGGCAAAGTAATGTCTCTGATTTTTAATGTGCTGTTGGGTTGGTCATAGGTTTTCCTCCAAGGAGCAAGCATCTTTTAATTTTGTGGCTGAGTCACCATCTGCAGTGATTCTGGAGGAAAGAAAATAAAGTCAGCCACTGTTTCCATTTTTCCCCATCTATTTGCCATGACGTGATGGGACCGGATGCCATGATCTTAGTTTTTTGAATGTTGAATTTTAAGCCAACTTTTTCACTCACGTCTTTCACTTTCATCAAGGGGCACTTTAGCTCCTCTTTGTTTTCTGCCATAAAGGTGGTGTCATCTGCATATCTGAGGTTATTGATATTTCTTCTCCTGGCAATCTTGATTCCAGCTTGTGCTTCATCCAGCCCAGCATTTCGCATGATGTACTCTGCATAGAAGTTAAATAAGCAGGGTTACAATATACAGCCTTGAGATACTACTTTTCCAATTTGGAACAGTTTGTTGCTCCATGTCTGGTTCTAGCTGATGCTTCTTGACCTGCATACAGATTTCTGAGGAGGCAGGTAAGGTAGTCTGGTATTCCTATCTCTTAAAGAATTTTCTACAGTTTGTTGTGATCCACACAGTCAAAGGCTTTGGCATATTCAATAAAGCAGAAGTAGATATTTTTCCAGAATTCTCTTGCTTTTTCGATGATCCAATGGATGTTGGCAATTCGATCTCTGGTTCCTCTGACTTTTGTAAATCCAGCTCGAATATCTGGAAGTTCTTGATTCACTTACTGTTGAAGCCTGGTTTGGAGAATTTTCAGTATTACTTTGCTAGTGTATGAGATGAGTGCAATTGTGCGGTAGTTTGAACATTCTTTAGCATTGCCTTTCTTTGGGATTGGAATGAAAACTGACCTTTTCCAGTCCTGTGGCCACTGCTGAGTTTTCCAAATTTGCTGGCACATTGAGTGCAGCACTTTAACAGTATCATCTTTTAGGATTTGAAATAGCTCAATGGGAATTTCATCACCTCCACTAGTTGTGTTTTTAGTGATGCTTCCTAAGGCCTCCAGGTGTCTGACTCTAGGTGAGTGGTCACAACATCATGGTTTATCTGGGTCATGAAGATATTTTTTGTGTAGTCCTTCTGTGCATTCTTGTCACCTCTTCTTAATATCTTCAGCTTGTTAGGTCCATATTGTTTCTCTCCGTCCATCTTTGCATGACATTTTCCCTTGGCATCTCTAATTGTCTTGAAGACATCTCTAGTCTTTCCCATTCTATTGTTTTCCTCTATTTCTTTGCACTGATCACTTAGGAAGACTTTCTTATCTCTCCTTGCTATGCTTTGGAACTCTGCATTCAGATGGGTATATCTTTTCTTTTCTCCTTTACCTTTGGCTTCTCTTCTTTTCTCAGCTATTTGTAAGGTCTTCTCAGACAACCATTTTGCTTTTTTGCATTTCTTTTTCTTGGGAATGGTCTTGATCACTGCCTTCTGTATGGTGTCATAAACCTCTGTCCATAGTTCTCAGGCACTCTGTCTATCAGATCTAGCCCCTTAAATCTATTTGTCACTTCCACTGTATCCTTGTAAGGGATCTGATTTAGGTCATACATCATATGTTAGATGACAGCAAATGCTAAGAATAAAAAATATAGCAAAATAAAGACAGTAATGAGCACAGGGCATACAAGACTGCTATTTAATATAGGATCATCAGGAAATACTTTTCCAGGTACAGTAAAATATGAGCATAATTCTGAAGAAAATGATGGAAACAAAAAAAAAAAATTTTTTTTTCCAGACAGAATAAGAGCAAAGACTCCAAAGATGGAAGCAGGTGAGGTCTAACAAGGAGCCAGTATAGTTGTAACACAAAAAAAACAAGGAAGAGAGTGGTGACAAAGGAAACTGATATAAGGCCTTGTGGGACATTGTAGGACTTGCTACTTTTGCTAAGAGAGAGATGGGAAGCTCTTGGAGATTTCTAAGGAGAGGAGTTACATCTTACTTTTTATTTAAAAGGATCATTCTCTTATTAAATTGTTCATACTGTGTGAATAGACAGAGAAAATGAAGTAGAGTACAATGACAATGACAATTCAGGGGAATAAGTTAGCAGACTATTGCAACAACTCAGGAAAGAGATGTATTAGGATACAGCCTGTATTAGGATAGTGCTTAGTGCTACACATGGCCTGTGCTTAATCCAGGATATATTTTGATAGTAGAACCAATGAGATTTGTTGAATTGAATCAATATCCCAGACCTCCCAACATGTCTGCGATAATCTGATTGAGAGTTCAAAAATATTCCCCTAAAATGGTGTCCCAGATTACATCAACTCTAAGTCTCTATTTGACCAAATTAGCACAAATCCTGGATCTGCTTTCCCCTCATATCTGACCCCAAACCCGAGGGATACCTTTAGTAATTAGTAATCTCTTCTAAAGTTTTCAATATTCATGAGTGGTACCAGAATGCAACCAAATCCCTTTCAGAGCCAGCAAAATCCACGACTGCTCCCATATTACTGGGAGCTCTTCCCTAAGTTCATTCTTACTACTTCCATGGTGGACACTCCAAATTAAGCTTCTGACTTAATTTCCCTTTGCATTCTTCCTGGTTATTCTGAAAATTCCTCAGGTTCTTCTGAAATGGAAGCCACCCTATATCCCCAACAACTGTAAATTTTCTACATTTGCTCTTCTAGATTCATACCGATGGATTCTAAAGTATTCAATATCATCAATTATAAAACTTATCCTAATGTCTAGAAAGGCATAGTAAGTTCTCCCCTTGGCTTGGTGATGGAAGAATCCTTGAATTCCATGTTCTGTTTCACACAGTGTGAAAGTCAAAGTTAGTCGCTCAGTCATGTCCAACTCTTTGCAACCCCATGGCCTGTAGCCTGCCAGGCTCCTTTGTTCATGGAATTCTCCAGGCAAGAATACTGGAGTAGGTAGCCATTCCCTTCTTCAGGGATCTTCCTGACCCAGGGATGGAACCCAGGACTCCTGCATTGCAAGTGGATTCTTTACTGTCTGAGACAACGTCAATTTTTCACAATCAGTTTCAGTATCCCCATCAGAGACTGAGATGGAGTTTACACTGGAGATTCCTTAAAGCAGAACTTAAATGGGAAGAAGAGATGGAAAGAACTAATATTCTG
>NW_011494951.1:11706280-11706735 GCF_000754665.1 Bison bison bison | reverse complement strand
TGTTCTCACTCATAATGCAGTTAACTTCTTACATCTGGTGGAGGCTTTATAGCATTTGCAAAAAAACTCAGGAAGTTGTATCAGACACCGTTATCTATGTACTTCAGGAAGAAACTAAAGATCCTGTGACTTTTATATGGCTGATCTGTTGTTTAAATTGTTACCAGTTCTCCTGGCCCAGCTGCTATTCTTTGTTACTACAAATTCAGTTTTTAAATCAAGTCTTGAGCCAGCCTTTTGTGATTCAGGAGAGACCAGGGAGACTAAAGCTTTTCTACAAAGAGGCAGATGGAGCACATGGGAGGTGGGCAGTTTGGTTTAGGGAAAGCCCTATAGGGGCTTCCCTGGTGGCTCAGAGGTTAAAGCGTCTACCCGCAATGTGGGAGACCTGGGTTCGTTCCCTGGGTTGGGAAGATCCCCTGGAGAAGGAAATGGCAACCTACTCCAGTATTCTT
>NW_011494951.1:11703986-11705266 GCF_000754665.1 Bison bison bison | reverse complement strand
ATGGGAGACGGGCACCAGAAAGACAAAGCCATGATTAGAGGTTTCATATTTTCAGGCCTCCACTTCCCATTCTCCAGAGAGGGGCTGGAAATTAACTTAAAAATAGATGAATCCTATGTGAGAAAGCCTACATAAAATCTCAATAGCATGGGGTTTGAAGGGCTTTCAGTTTGGTGAACACATCCACACATACCAAGAGAGGGATGGACCCCTACTCCACAGGGACAGAATCCACCCAGACCTCAACCTATGTATCTCTTCTTCCGTCTGTTCATCTGTATCCTTTATCACTTTCTTTACTAAACTAGCAAACATAAGTCTTCCCTGAGTTTTAGAAGTTGCTCTAGCAAGCACATCAAACCTGAAGAGGCAGTTTTCGGGAACTTCTGATTTATAGCCAAGTCATTCAGAAGTTGAGGGTAATCTGGGGATCTACTGCCTGAAATTGACATGTGAAGCCAGAGGCAGTCTCCTGGGACTGAGCCCTTAAACTGTGGGACCTGACAGTACATTCAGAAAGATACATAGTGTCAGAATCAAGTTAAATGTAGGACACCAGCTAGTGCTACAGAATTGCTTGTTGTAGGGAAAGCCCCACACACATGTGGCATTGAAACAAAAGAAAACTGTTTTTTTATTTTTTTTCTAAAACAGCAAGGTTGTCTGATTATTTCTTCCTTTTCTTCCTCTTTTTATGGGATACAGTGCAGGTGCCCCAACATGCGCCACTTGGGTGTGTAGATTATTTCAACCTGAAGGTAAGGAAGGTCCAAAAGACTCTGTATGAGCCTTTGAACTTCCACATAACTGCTTAAGAGATTAGAATATACAGCCTGTTCCAGGAGAGATATACCACTATAGATAACTATACAACACTATACATAACTATAGTAAACTATGAACTAGGTGTGGTAAACAAGGAGGAACTTAGCAAGGCCAGTTTGATCGAAGTCCTCTCTGTGTCTTATTCTCTCTAGATTGACCAGCAAACATTTGTTTAAAAAACATTACTTAGGTCACCCTCTCCACACCCATAAGCAAATATAGCTAGGAACTGCTGGATCCTGGACTTAAACCATATGCTGACATTTAAACTCTGGCCTACTAGAAAACATTTTCATTCCTGTTCTAAAAGTAGGAAAGTGAAAGTGAAAGTGAAGTCGCTCAGTCGTGTTGGACTCTTAGCGACCCCATGGACTGCAGCCCACCAGGGTCCTCCGTCCACGGGATTTTCCAGGCAAGAGTACTGGAGTGGGGTGCCATTGCCTTCTCCACAATAA
>NW_011494951.1:11703445-11703886 GCF_000754665.1 Bison bison bison | reverse complement strand
AAAAATAAAGTCAAAATGGATTAAAGATCTAAACATAAGACCAGAAACTATAAAACTCCTAGAGGAGAACATAGGCAAAACACTCTCGGACATACATCACAGCAGGATCCTCTATGACCCACCTCCCAAAATATTGGAAATAAAAGCAAAAATAAACAAATGGGACCTAATTAACCTCAAAAGCTTCTGCCCATCAAAGGAAACTATCAGCAAGGTGAAAAGACAGCCTTCAGAATGGGAGAAAATAATAGCAAAGGAAGCAACTGACAAACAACAAATCTCAAAAATATACAAGCAACTCCTACAGCTCAACTCCAGAAAAATAAATGACCCAATCAAAAAATGGACCAAAGAACTAAATAGACATTTCTCCAAAGAAGACATACAGATGGCTAACAAACACATGAAAAGATGCTCAACATCACTCATTATCAGAGAAAT
>NW_011494951.1:11703004-11703345 GCF_000754665.1 Bison bison bison | reverse complement strand
AGAGACTGGTTCCAAATAGGAAAAGGAGTACATCAAGGCTGTATATTGTTACCCTGCTTATTTAACTTAAATGCAGAGTACTTCATGAGAAATGCTGAGCTGGAAGAAGCACAAGCTGGTATCAAGATTGATGGGAGAAATATCAATAATCTCAGATATGCAGATGACAACACCCTTATGGCAGAAAGTGAAGAAGAACTAAAGAGCTTCTTGATGAAAGTGAAAGTAGAGTGAAAATGTTGGCTTAAAGCTCAACATTCAGAAAACTAAAATCATGGCATCTTGTCCCATCACTTCATGGGAAATAGATGGGGAAACAGTGTCTGACTTTATTTTTTGGG
>NW_011494951.1:11702533-11702904 GCF_000754665.1 Bison bison bison | reverse complement strand
GATTTCAGAAGAGGCCAACAGAGTCCCTAAACAGACATATTCTCTTAGTCAAAGAAGAGCCAATTAGAAGGAAAGAATCAGGGGGAAATGTCAGACAAGAGAGACCCAGTGGTCTCAGCTGCCCTTTTCTCTGTAATCAATGGGTTAGAGATGGATTGGTTCATGCCAGGATTTTTAGTTGAAGCTAAAAGAAGGGCTGAAATTAGGGTGAAGCAAGTGAGGCAACCAGACGACAAAATTTAAATCTCTCTCACTTTCAAGTTCCCTTACAGCCTAAACTCTTCTCTTGCCTCACCCGAGTTCCAGCCCTGGGTGCTTGGTTCTCTCTAGTCACTGTGGAGGACTGGGTGATTTCCTTTTTCCTCAGTTTA
>NW_011494951.1:11701518-11702190 GCF_000754665.1 Bison bison bison | reverse complement strand
TTTCATGCAAAGATGGGCTCAATAAAGGACAGAAATGGTATGGACCTAACAGAAACAGAAGATATTAAGCAGACGTGTCAAGAACACACAGAAGAACTGTACAAAAAAGATCTTCACGACCCAATCAGGATGGTGTGATCACTCACCTAGGGCCAGACATCCTGGAATGTGTAGTCAAGTGGGCTTTAGGAAGCATCATTATGAACAAAGCTAGTGGAGGTGATGGAATTCCAGTTGAGTTATTTCAAATCCCCAAAGATGATGCTGTGAAAGTGCGGGACAAAATATGCCAGCAAATTTGGAAAACTCAGCAGTGGCCACAGGACTGGAAAAGGTCAGTTTTCATTCCAATCCCAAAGAAAGGCAATGCCAAAGAATGCTCAAACTACAACACAATTGCACTCATCTCACATGCTAGTGAAGTAATGCTCAAAATTCTCCAAGCCAGGCTTCAGCAATATGTGAACTTTGAACTTCCAGTTGTTCAAGCTGGATTTCAAAAAGGCAGAGGAACCAGAGATCATATTGCCAACATCTGCTGGATCATTGAAAAAGCAAGAGAGTTCCATTAAAACATCTATTTCTGCTTTATTGACTATGCCAAAACCTTTGACTGTGTGGATCATAATAAACTGTGGAAAATTATGAAAAAGATGGGAATACCAGACCACC
>NW_011494951.1:11698782-11699843 GCF_000754665.1 Bison bison bison | reverse complement strand
TATATTATAGTTCTAGTCCAAAGGCAGACTGCAAAAAAAAATTTGTTCTCCCTTGGAGGAGATCATTATTTATTAAAGCCTTCAAGTGATTGGATGAGGCCAAGCAACATGATGGAAGGTAATCTGTTTTGTTCAAAGTTCAGTGATTTTAATATTAATCTCAGTTCAGTGCAGTCCCTCAGTCGTGTCCAACTCTGCGACCCCATGGTCTGCAGCACACCAGGCCTTCCTGTCCATTACCAATTCCCGGAGCTTGCTCAAACTCATGTCCATTGAGTCGGTGATGCCATCCAACCATCTCATTCTCTGTTGTCGCCTTTTCTCCTGCCTTAATCTCACCCTCCCCCGAAAAAAAAAAAAACTTCATGGAAGCATTCAGAATAATGTTTGACCAAATATCTGGACATGTGGTCCAGCCATGTTGACATGTAAAATGAATCATCACAGATAGGTATTCTTAATGTTCCTATTTTACAAATGAGAAAGTTGTGACCTTGGGCACTCCCAGACCAATGATTCAAAACAGATTATATGGTTTTTACAGCTAAACATTCTGTGCTAGATGTGGAAGTTCCATTTTGCTTAGGGTTGAGTTCCAAAGTCATTGCATAAGTGAAAACCAAATACAGTCAAATTATCCTTGAAAATCCCTTAAATTTCTTATAAAATTGAGTATACAGTTTTGTGTAGCCAGAAATGATCTGTTTCTTTAATCAAGTTACCAGATAAATTATCTGGCTGACATTTAGAAGTCATATTTTAGAAAAAAAAATTGTTTTTTACATTAAATGCTTTGTTTTTGGTGTACAATTGAATTTGTTATATGGTGCATATGGACGAGACTTCCTTGTACTATTTTAATGACATTAAACTCAATATTCCTGAGTTCCCAGGTGGAGCTAGTGGTAAAGAATCTGCCTGCCAAAGCAAGAGATGCAAGAGACGCAGGTTTGATCCTGGGTTCGGAAGATTCCCAGGAGTAGGAAATGGCAACCTGCTCCAGCATTGTTGGCTGGAAAATTCCATGGACAGAGGAGCCTGGTGGGCTACAGTCCCTGGGT
>NW_011494951.1:11696376-11698627 GCF_000754665.1 Bison bison bison | reverse complement strand
GACCTCATTTTGCCTGGATGTAGCTGCTACTATGCTTGATACTTTCTCCCAGTCCCTTATGATTACCTATTTTATTAGTTTGCACAAAATGATGAACTCTTTTGTCTTATAGTGCTTCATTTTCTGGTGCTATTATGATGGTGGGAATTAAAATTTGAGATCCCTCTAAGTTTAGATTAGGTCTAACTTTCTAATAATATCCAACTCCATCCACCTCTCCTTTCTCTAATTCCCAAATACCTGATGTCCTTATTGGAAAAGGTTTGGAGATTCAGAGGGTTAAAGTGACATTTTACCTAAGCAGTGAATGTGCACATGTATGTATATATGTGCATACATGTGTACCTGGGCATGAAAATGGTTAGTCTAAACCCAGAGCGACTTCACTTTCACTTTTCACTTGCATGCACTGGAGAAGGAAATGGCAACCCACTCCAGTGTTCTTGCTTGGAGAATCCCAGGGACGGGGGAGCCTGGTGGGCTGCCGCCTTTGGGGTCGCACAGAGTCAGACGCAACTGAAGCGACTTAGCAGCAGCAGCAGCAAATCAAAAGTTGCTAATTGTTACAAAACATCTGCTGGCTGCTGGTGCTTTGTCATAGTAATTACTAACAGGAAGCTGAGTATAAGTGTTAGACAAAAATTATTAAACTCATAATAAAAATATTATATTCAATGAAATATTATCAAGCATACATAGCTCCCTTATTTTGAAATCTCAGTACACCTAAGCACAATTCCAAAAATATTTTCCCATGCATTAAGTAAACTAAGGTTCCAGAATTTGAGGTCACTTTTAAACTGATGCAATGTATAGAAAATTCTGGATAGTAGATAATCTCAGCATTTTTTTATTTCTTGCCATTTCCAAGATATCTTGCTTTTAGTGAAGTTAGAGTATTTGTGGTACTTGACCAAAGAATACTAACCATGTCCCAGGCCCAGAGCATGTGTTCTATAGCTGTGCAATTCTGGCAGCATCCTAGTCAACAGAAGCCTCCTAATTTGCTTAATCATGATTTGTTTATGTCATAAGGTTGGATTGGGTGGGTGTCTTGCTCAGTACACACAACTTGCTTTCAATTAAATTCATACATCACTGTGCCATATAATGAATGAGCACCTGCTTGTCATTTGCCCTTTGTTGAAAGTTTCTGTTTATTTCCCAGAAGTAGGATTTCTAGGCCAAAGTGTATGAACAGATCTAAGGTTCATGTGGTATCATACATATCTTCCCCCTTCCAACTTAATATAGTTAACATTCTAACATAACATTCTCTCTTAATATAGTTAATATTCTCACATAGTTGCATATATTCTCTCTCTTTCTCAGCCTCTCTATGTTTCTCTCCCTCTCTCTCTTTTTCTCATTTCTTTCTTTGAAAGTAACATCAAGAAACTTCAAGCCTAAATAATTCAGCATGCATCATTTACAAATAATAACATTCTCCTATATGATTACATCAACACTAATACATTTGAGAAAATTAACAATATTTATATAATATTATCTAATTGGGTCATATATTTTTCAGTGGTTCTCAGTGATGCCTTTTATTTCTGCTTAAAATGTGCTTCAATCAGCCTGTTTAATTTACCAAATCCCACACTTTCTGTAGGGCCCAAATTCCATTTTCATCTCTTCCATGAAACTTTCACTGATAACCCCAACTCTCACTGATATCTAGCGTCCTGAGCTCCTGGAGTACCAATTTATCTGTATCAGTCACTCATGTGGCTCTGTTTATTACTTGTTTTCCAATTGTAAGCTGCTTCATGTAAGTATCTCTTGTTTAGACAGTGATATTGTCTCCCAAACTTCAATTATTTATGTACCACCTTCACAATTTCTGCCATGTCCTTATCAATAATATTACTTACTTACATTAAAAAATTAGATCAGTTAAAAATAAACACATATTAGTTTTGTCCTAAACAATCTGGATAATTTTGGGTTTGGTGTGGGGTGTTAGTTTCCTAGGGATTTCACAACAAATTACTGCAAATTTGGTAGCTTAAAACAACTGAAATTTACAATTCTAGAGGCCATAGCTTCAAAGCCAAGGTGTTGTAAGTCCTTGAACAGAGAGAATCTGTTCCTTGTCTTCTCCACCTTCTGGTGGATGCAGGTGTTCTTTGACTTGTGGCCTCAGCATTCCAATGTCCGTATGCTTCTTCATATTGATTTCTTCTCTGTGTTTCTGTGTGTGTCTTCTCTGTGTGCCTTTTATAAAAATATTTGTTATTGAATT
>NW_011494951.1:11695850-11696161 GCF_000754665.1 Bison bison bison | reverse complement strand
CAGCAGCAGCAAACCCAGAGCAAAGCTAGAAGGGACTTGTGTACAAAAGCAGTTTTCTTCTTTCTGTTTGGGAGCAGCCTGAGTTTTATTTCACTACTCTTTTCTCTCCTTTCCACCTGCTGTGTTGCCTGGAGTATTTTGTTATTTCAATTTCTTTCTAGCCATGCCTTCCCACTTAGAAACTGTAACTCAGAGCTGTTTTAAGCAATTGATTTGCTGACCCTTCACTTCCCAAGGCCTGTCTATCCTCATCAAATGCTCAAGAGCTTAAATATTTGTGAAATTGACCACCGTTTTCTGGGTTTCTTTCT
>NW_011494951.1:11694589-11695078 GCF_000754665.1 Bison bison bison | reverse complement strand
ATACTGACTGGTGGTGGTGGTTTAGTCGCTAAGTCATGTCCAACTCTTGAAACCCCATGGACTATAGCCCACCAGGCTCCTCTATCCATGGGATTTTCCAGGCAATAATACCGGAGTGGATTGTTATTTCCTTCTCCAGGGGATCTTCTCAACCCAGGAATCTAACCCGGGTCTCCTGCATTGCAAGCAGATTCTTTACTGACTGAGCTATGAGGGAAGCCCATTTCCCTCGTATGATACTGACTACAAAATATTTAAAACCTGGTCATCACACAATATTGAAGATTAAAAGAGGTGATTTAAAGAGAAAAATCTGAAAACACAACTTTAGATCAGTTCTCAAATGAGCTTTCAAAGCTGTGGTCATTGTATTCAGTGAAAAGTAGAATGAGGAGTCATCTTAGTGATAAGTCTTAAAAATCTCTGAAAATCTGAGACTGGAAACAAACTCAATTCTTATGTTAAATCTTTCTCAGAACCTTTAAGTAT
>NW_011494951.1:11693503-11694489 GCF_000754665.1 Bison bison bison | reverse complement strand
TAAGTATAGTATGCTGTGTATAAGGAGAAGCTTTGGCAGAGAGTTGTGTTTTTTTTAAACCATATAATAGCTATATTCAAAATATGAATGAATTCAGACTGTATATTGAAATTCTTATTAAAATTATTTTGACTATATTAAAAGAATTCTCAGTGCACACAAAAAACATTTGCTATTGTAATATGTAGATATGGAATGCTTATCCTATAAAGTTTTCAGGTCATAAAGCAAGAAACAGTAAGGTAAACTTGAGAGCTGCTTTCAAACACAGTCTATTTTTTTTTTTAAGGAAGTATAATGCAGAATACAGCATTCACAAGCCAGAGAATCATTGCTATGGGTTGGAGTAACTTAAGCATTACAGGTACACTTGAAAGGGATATGTATAGAAGGAAATATGTGATGACATACTTTGAGGAAGTTACTATTAAAACAATGGCCAATAAACACATGAAAATATGCTCAGCATCATTCATTATTAGAGAAATGCAAATCAAAGCTACAATGAGGTTTCACCTTACACAGTCAGAAGGCCATCATCAAAAAATCTATAAACAATAAATGCTGGAGAGGGGCTGGAAAAAAGGGAACCGTCCTACACATTGGTGGGAATGTAAACTGATTCAGACATTGAGAACAGTATGGAGATTCCTTTAAAAACTAGGAATAGAACTACCACATGACCCAACAATACCACTACTTGGCATATACCCTGAGAAAACCAGAATTGAAAGAGACACATGTACCCCAGTGTTCATAGCAGCACTGTTAATAATATCCAGGCCATTGAAGCAACCTAGATGTCCATCAACAGATGAATGGATAAAAAAGTTGTGGTACATATATTCAATGGAATATTACTCAACCATAAAAATGAATGGATTTGAGTCAGTTCTAATAAGCCTGTTATTCAGAGTGAAGTTAATCTGAAAAAGAAAACAAGTATTGTATATTAACACATATATGTAGAATCTAGAAAATTATAT
>NW_011494951.1:11692917-11693223 GCF_000754665.1 Bison bison bison | reverse complement strand
TTGTGCTCCAAAATCACTGTGGACAGTGATTTTAGCCAGGAAATTAAAAGTCAATTACTCTTTGGAAGGAAAGCTATGACAAAGGTAGACATTGTATTAAAAAGCAGAGACATAACTTTACCAACAAAGGTCCATACAGTCAAAGCTATGGTTTTTCCAGTTGTCATGTACAGATGTGAGAATTGAAGTATAAAGAAGGCTAAATACCAAAGAATTGACGCTTTCAAATTGTGGTGCTAGGGAAGACTCTTGTGAATCCGTTGGACAGCAGGGAGACCAAACCGTCAATCCTAAAGGAAATCAACC
>NW_011494951.1:11691749-11692817 GCF_000754665.1 Bison bison bison | reverse complement strand
AACCTATTTGCAGGGAAGGAATGGAGATGCAGATGTAGAGAATGGACTTGTGCACACACGACGGGGAAAGGGAGGGGGAAAGTGGGATGAATGGAGAAAGTAGCATGAATATATACTATCTTGTGTAAGATGAATAGCTAGTGAGAAGTGTTATGTAGCACAGGGAGCCCAGTCTGGCATTCTGTGATTACCTGGAGGGATGGCATGGGGGAAGAGGAGAGACACTCGGGAGGGAGGGGATGTATGTATAATCATGGCTGCTGATTCACATTGTTGTATTTCAGAAACCAACATAACATTGTAAAAAATTTTTTAAAAAAGAAAGCAGACAAATACCAATACAAAGCAAATTAGCCTTCCAACATTTCTTTTAAAGTCTTGTGTTGATGGCAAAAGAAGAATACATGAAGACCTATTATGTACAGGGTTTTTGTCAAGAATTGTTGGACCTCTGGGCAAACTTGGTTTACAGAAGGACAACTCATGATGGTTTGCAAGCAGGACCTTGCAAAATCTTCTCTCATCAAGACAATAAGACTAGCCTATATGTTCTTCAAGCTCTATGCTTTCATCAGTCACTTTCCATTTTGGATCTTCCTGAATAATGTGCTTGTCAATACAGTGAATAACTGTGGATTGAATACTAGCCAAGCATAAGGCCTTGAATTCATAGCATTATCCTGGGAAACACTCAAAGTCTAGGAGATAGCCTTTATTTAGCAAAAGATATAGGTTGCCAAAGTAGTCTCCATTTTGTATTTAACATTCAGAACTTCAGCTTCATTAGGTTTCATGACCTAAAGCATAGAATCCAAAAAGTCCCTGAAAAGTTAACTTAATCTTCCCTTAATGTATATTGTTAGGCTGTTTATTTTTATATCTATACCCACAATCTCTATACTTCTAGAAAAATGATATTATACTTAACTTTTTCTTTCTTTCTTTTTTTTTTTTTTTGTCCTCGCCCCATGGCTTGCTAAAACTCAACATTGAAAACCCTAAGATTATGGCATCTGGTCCCATCACTCCATAGCAAATAGTAAGGGAACATGCAGAAAGGGTGACAGA
>NW_011494951.1:11691313-11691623 GCF_000754665.1 Bison bison bison | reverse complement strand
ACATTGAAAGGACTGATGCTGAAGCTGAAGCTCCAATACTTTGGCCACGTGATACCAAGAGCCAACTCATTGGAAAAGACCTGACTCATTGGAAAAGACGTTGATGTTGGGAAAGATTGAGGGCAGGAGGAGCAGGAGGCAACAGGATGAAATGGTTGAATGGCATCACTGACTTAGAGGACATGACTTTGAGCAAATTCCAGGAGATAATGAAGGACAGGGAAGCCTGGTGTACTTCAGTCCATGGGGTTGCAAAGAGTTGGACACAACTTAGTGACTGAACAACGTGACTTGCAGAGTCTTAGTTTTC
>NW_011494951.1:11690253-11690584 GCF_000754665.1 Bison bison bison | reverse complement strand
TTGATCTCTCTGAATCCTGTCTTATTCCTTCTTCAATCTGTCTTTCATTAAGGAAATAAATATCACAGAAATAGTTCTGCCCATGTCACTCCCCTCCTCAAAACAATTACCTGTTATTTCAGCTAGGCTTTCTTTGAACTGCACTTTCCCTTATAGTCCAAAAATAAAGAATAGTTGTATTTTATGTAAGGGATGCATTCTTGAACGTCTCTAATAGTTCAAAACTCCCATAACTCAAATATAGTTCTGATAGAGAATGGAGTGTTGACTGGTTACTGGCTAAGTAGCACTACCACCTCTAAAGCATTCTTTAGGGTCCAGGTGTTGCCTG
>NW_011494951.1:11689429-11690153 GCF_000754665.1 Bison bison bison | reverse complement strand
TTAGTTTTCCAACTAGGAATTGAACCTGAGCTCTGATAGTGAAAGCAACAAGTCCTAAACACTGTACCACCAGGGAATTTCCAGTCTAACCTCTTTGTATGCTTTTTGTTGTAACTCTTTTTTTAATGTTATTGAATCTCTGTTATCCCAGAGATTCCTGTGATTCTGCCTTTTTAATCTAAGAAGGGAGCTAGTCAGGGTAAGGGACAAGTGGGACATATGGGGAAAATAGGAGCTTATTGAGGGATTCAGAGGACAAGGAATTTTAAAGTTCAGCAGAGCTATTTTTGAAAACTTCTCCATATCCTCCCCCCCCCCCACCAACAGGATTCTACTGCTTACCTTACCTAGGTGAAGTGAATCCGCTCACGAGGGATGGATTACATTAGCAGCATGTCAAACAGTGGGTCAAAGTACAGAAGACATGTCTTAGAGGAGCAGATTGAAGCAATATGTGGATCACAAACAAAGCCTGAGTTGGGATGAGGGTTTGTAAATCGAGAAATGAAAAATATCATAGTATAACAGAAGGAGACCATAGTTGGCTGTCTGCCTAAATACTATAGGTAACAATGTGACTACTTTTTGATGCTTTTATTCATGCTCATCCTGTTCTGATAGTATTTCAAAGGAAGTCAGAATAAGAGAACGCTGCCTCTTGCCCCTCATCATTCTCTGAGTTTAGGCCCACATTACCTCTCATCTAAACTTTAAAATATCATAA
>NW_011494951.1:11688591-11689329 GCF_000754665.1 Bison bison bison | reverse complement strand
TTTTTTTTTTTTTTTTTTTGAAGTATAGTTGATTTGCAATATTATATATTTCAGGTGTAGAGCATAGTGATTCAGTGTTTTTACATATTATACTCCATTAGAAGTTATTATAAGATAATAGCTATAATTTCCTGTACTGTACAATATATCTTTGTTGCTTAACTCTTTTGTACATAGTAGCTTGTGTCTTTTAATCCCTTATCCATAGTTTGTCTACTCAACTTTGGTAGCCCCTTTTTTTCTATATCTGTGAATCTCTTTCTGGTTTGTATAAACATTTGCCTGTATTATTATTATTATTATTATTAGTTGGCTGTGCCACATGGCTAGCAGGACCTAGTTCCCCAGTCAGGGGTTGAACTCCCAGTGAAACCACCAAGTCCTAACCATTGGACCATGAGGGATTTCCCTGTAATTTTTTTTTAACATTCTATGTATGTGATATCATACAGTATCTTTCCTTTTTTAATTAATTTTAATTGGAGGATGAATATTTTACAATATTTTGTTGGTTTCTGCCATACATCAACATGAATCAGCCATAGGTATACATATGTCCTACTTCCCTCATGAACCTCCCTCCCATCTCCCAATTCATCCCACCTCTCTAGGTTGTCTCAGAGCACTGGGCTTGAGCTTCCTGCATCATAACAGCAAATTCCCACTGGCTGTCTATTTTACATATGGTAATGCATATGTTTCCATGCTTCTTTCTCAATTTGTCCCACCCTCTTCTTC
>NW_011494951.1:11685708-11688491 GCF_000754665.1 Bison bison bison | reverse complement strand
CAAAATTCCATATATATGCATTAATAAGTCAGACAAAGAAAAACAATATTGCATATTATTTGTTTTTCTTTGTCTGACTTGCTTCACTCTATAAGGGAGAAGGAAATGGCAACCCACTCCAGTATTCTTGCCTGGAGAATCTCGTGGACAGAGGAGCCTGGTGGGCTGCTGGCCATAGGGTCACAAAGAGTCGGACACGATTGAGGTGACTTAGCATGCATGCATGCATTGGAGAAGGAAATGGCAACCCACTCCAGTATTCTTGCCTGGAGAATGCCAGAGACAGAGGAGCCTGGTGAGTTGCCGTCTATCGGGCCGCACAGAGTTGAACACGACTGAAGAAACTTAGCAGCAGCAGCAGCAGTCACTCTATATAACAGGCTCTAGGTTCATCCACCTCCTTAGAACTGACTCAAATGTGTTCCTTTTTATGGCTGAGTAATGTTCCATTGTATATATGTACCACAACTTCTTTATCCATTTATCTGTTGATGGACAGGTAGGTTGCTTCCATGTCTTGGCTGTTGTAAACAGTGCTGCAGTGAACATTGGGGTACATGCATCTCTTTCCCAATTATGGTTTTCTCAGGGTATATACCCAGTAGTGGGATTGCTGGGTCATATGGTAGTTTTATTCCTAGGTTTTAAAGGAAACTTCATAATATTCTCCATAGTGGCTGTATCAATTTATTTTCCCACAAACAGGGAAAGAGGGTACACTTTTCTTCATACCTTTTCCATCATTTATTGTTTATAGATTTTTTGATGATGGCCATTCTGGCATGTGTGAGGTGATACCTCATTTTACTTTTGATTTGTCTTTCTCTTATAAAGAGTGATGTTGGGCATCTTTTCATCTGTATGTCTTCCTTGGAGAAATGTTTGTTTTAGTTTTGTTTTGTTTTTTGTTTTTTTGTTTTTGTTTTTTTTTTTGCCCACTTTTTGATTGGGTTGTTTGTTTTTCTGGCATTGAGCTGCATGGGCTGCTTGTATATATTGGAGATTAATCCTTTGTCAGTTTTTTCATTTGCTATTATTTTCTCCCATCCTGAGGGTTGTCTTTCCCCCTTGTTTATAATTTTCTTTGCTGTGCAAAAGCTTTTAATTTTAATTAAGTCCCATTTGCTTTTTTGTTTTTATTTCCATTACTCTAGGAAGTTGGTCATAGAGGATCTTGCTGTGATTTATGTCAGAGAGCATTCTACCTATGTTTTCTTCTAAGAGTTTTATAGTTTCTGGTTTTATGTTTAGGTCTTCAATGAATTTTGAGGTTATTTTTGTGTATGGTGTTAGAAAGTGTTCTACTTTCATTCTTTTGCACATAGTTGACCAGTTTTCCCAGCACCACTTGTTGAGGGAACTGTCTTTTCTTCATTGTATATTTTTGCTTCCTTTGTCAAAGATAAGGTGTCATAGGTGCATGGATTTCTCTCTGAGCTTTCTATTTTATTTCATTGATCTATATTTCTCTTTTTGAGCCAGACCATACTATCTTGATGACTGTAGGTTTGCAGTATAGTCTGAAGTCAGGAAGGTTGATTCCTCCAGTTCCATTCTTCTTTCTGAAGATTGCTTTGGCTATTCAGGGTCTTTTGGGTTTCCATAAAAATTGTGAAATTACTTGTTCTAATTCTATGAAAAATACTCTTGGTAGTTTGGTAGGGATTGTGTTGAATCTGCAGATTGCTTTGGGTAGTATAATCATTTTCACTCTATTGATTCTTCCAATCCAAGAACATTGTATATCTCTCTGTTTGTATCATCTTTGATTTCTTTCATCAGTGTCTTATAGTTTTCTCCATACAGGTCTTCAGGTAAATTTATTCCTAAGCATTTTATTCTTTTCATTGCAGTGGTGAATGGAATTGCTTTTTAAATTTATCTTCCTGAGTTTTCTTTTTTTTTTTTTTCCTCATTAAACCTTTTTTAATGGGTCTCAAATTCTGTGTGTCAGTGTATAGGAATGCAAGGGATTTCTCTGTAGTAATTTTATATCCTGTGACTTTACTATGTTCATTGTCCAGCTCTAGTAATTTTTTGGTGGCCTTTTAAGGATTTTTTATGTTGAGAATCATATCATCTGCAAACACTGAGAGTTTTACTTCTTCTTTTCCAATATGGATTCCTTTTATTTTTCTTCTCTTACTGCTGCAGCTAGGACTTCTAAAACTATGTTGAATTACAGTGGTGAGAGTAGGCACCCTTGTCTTGTTCCTGATTTTAGAGGAAATGCTTTCAGTTTTTCATGATTGAGGACAATGTTTTGTGGTATATGGCTTTTATCATGTTGAGGTATATTCCTTCTATGCCTACTTTCTGGAGAGTATTTTTTTTTTTATCATAAATGCATGTTGAGTGTTGTTGAAAGTTTCTCTGCATCTATTTAAATTATCATATGGGTTTTATCTTTCAATTTGTTAATATGGTGTATCACATTGATTTTCATATACTGAAGAATCTTTGCATCTCTAGGGTAAAGTTTACTTGATCATGATGTATGATCTTTTTTATGTGTTGTTGGATTCTGTTTGCTTGAATTTTATTGAGCATTTTTGCATCTGTTTTCATTAGTGATATTGACCTTTTATTTTCTCTTTTTTAATATAAATTTATATATTTTAATTGGTGGCTAATTATTTTACAATATTGTATTCGTTTTGCCATACATCAACATGAATCCACCACAGGTGTACACATGTTCTCCATCCTGAACTTCCCTCCCACCTCCCTCCCCATCCCATCCCTCTGGGTCATCCCAGTGCACCAGCCCCGAGCATCCTGTA
>NW_011494951.1:11685172-11685608 GCF_000754665.1 Bison bison bison | reverse complement strand
GCCTTTATTTTAAAGTCTATTTTATCTGATTATTGCCACTCCCATTTTTCTTTTTAAATTTCTATTTGCAGGGAATAAATTTTTCCAGCTGCTCACTTTCAGTCTGTATGTGTCCCTAGTTCTGAGGTTGGTCTCTTGTAGACAGTATATATAGAGGTCATGTTCCTGTATCCATTCAGTCAACCTGGGTCTTTTGGTTACAGCATTTAGTCCATTTACATTTAAGGTAATTATTGATATATATGATCTCATTGAAAATAAAGTGAAAGTCACTCAGTCATGTCTGACTCTTTGGGACCCCATGTACTATACAGTCCATGGAATTCTCCAGACCAGAGTGCTGGAGTGGGTAGCCTTTACCTTCTCTAGGGGATCTTCCCAACCCAGGGATCAAACCCAGGTCTCCCACACTGCATGCAGATTCTTTACTAGCTGA
>NW_011494951.1:11683955-11685072 GCF_000754665.1 Bison bison bison | reverse complement strand
TGCTTGTCATCAGTCTGTTCATATTTTGTATTTCTTCCTGGTTCAGTTTTAGAAGGTAAACTTTTATAAGAATTGTTCATTTCTTCCAAGTTGTCAATTTTATTGACATATATTTGCTCATAGTAGTCTCTTATGGTCCCTTGTAGTTCTGTGTTGTCTGTTGTAACTTCTCCTTTTTCATTTCTAATTTTATTGATTTCAGTCTTATCCCTTTTTTTCTTGATGAGTCTGGATAACAGTTTGTCCCTTTATCTTCTCAAAGAAACAACTTTTAGCTTATTGATCTTTGCTATAGTCTTCTTCAACCCTTTTTCATTTATTTCTGCTCTGATGTTTATGATTTCTTTCGTTCTACTAAATTTAGGATTTTTTTGTCCTTATTCTAGTTGCTTTAAGTGTAAAGTTATGTTTATTTGATGTCTCTTGTTTCATCAGGTAGGCTTGCATTGCTATGAACTTTCTCTTAGCACTGCTTTTACTGAATCCCATAGGTTCCAGATTGTTGTGTTTTCATTGTCATTTGTTTCTAGGCATGTTTTGATTTTCTTTTTGATATCTTCAGTGATGTGTTAGTTATTCAGAAGCATGTTGTTTAGTTTCCATGTGTTTGTGTTTTTTATATTTTTTTCCTATAGTTTATATCTAATCTTGCAGCATTGTGATCAGAAAGGATGCTTAAAGTGATTTCAATTTAAAAAAAAATCACTAAGGCTTAATTTGTGACCCATTATATGATCTATCCTAGAGAATGTTCCATGTGCACTTGAAGAAAAGGTGGAATCTAATGTTTTTGGATGAAATTCTCTGTAGGTATCAATTAGGTCCAACTGGTCTAATGTATCATTAAAAATTGTATTCCTTATTAATTATCTGTCTGGATGATCTGTCCATTGGTGTGTGGGGTACTAAAGTCCACCACTATTATTGTGTTACTTTCGATTTCCCCTTTAATAGTTGTTATCATTTGCCTTATGTATTGAGGTGTTCCTATCTTGGGTGCATATATATTCATAATTATTATACTATTGTTTTATCTTTTTCTTTGACTGATCATTATGTAATGTCCTTCGTTGACTCTTGTAGCAGCCTTTATTTTAAAGTCTATTTTATCTGATTA
>NW_011494951.1:11682884-11683855 GCF_000754665.1 Bison bison bison | reverse complement strand
AGAGCTTCCTGGCCCAGGAATCAAACCAGGGTCTCCTGCATTGCAGGAGGATTCTTTACCAACTGAGCTATCAGGGAAGCCAATATGATCTCATTAGCATTTACTTTATTGTTTTGGGTTTGTTTTCATAGGCCTTTACTTTCTCTTGTGTTTCCTATCTAGAGACATTCGTTTAGCATTTGTTGCAATGCTGGTTTGGTGGTGCTAAATTCTCTTAACTTTTACATGTCTGTAATGCTTTTGATTTCTCCTTCAAATCTGGATGAGATCCTTGTTTCATAGAGTAATTTTTGTTATGGATTTTTTAATTTTCATCACTTTAAGTATATCCTGCCACTCCCTTCTCGCCTGCAGAGTTTCTGCTGAAAGATCAGCTGTTAGCCTTATAGGGGTCCCCTTGTGTGTTATTTGTTGGTTTTCCCTTGCTGCTTTTAATATTTGTTCTTTGTGTTTAATTTTTGTTAGTTTGGTTAATATGTGTCTTGGTGTATTTCTCCTGGGTTTATCCTGTATGGGACTCTCTTGGCTTACTGGACTTGGGTGGCTATTTCCTCTCCCATGTTAAGGATGCTTTTGACTATAATCTCCTCAAATATTTTCTCACACCCTTTCTTTTTGTCTACTTCTTCTGAGACCCCTATAATTCAAATGTTGGTGCATTTAATGTTGTCCCAGCAGTCTCTGAGACTGTATCTATTTCTTTTTATTATGTTTTCTTTATTATGCTCTGTTTCAGTTATTTCCACCCTTTTATCCTCGAGCTCACTTATCTGTTCTTCTGCCTCAGTTTTTCTGGTATTGGTTCCCTCTAGTGTATTTTTAATCTCAGTTACTGTGTTATTTGGGTTTCCCGGGTGGCACTAATGGTAAAAAACCCGCTTGCCAAAGCAGGAGATGTAAGATACATGGGTTTGATCCCTGAGTCAGGAAGATCCCCTGGAGGAGGGCATGACAGTCAACTCCAATATTTT
>NW_011494951.1:11675747-11682784 GCF_000754665.1 Bison bison bison | reverse complement strand
CTCCAATATTTTTGCCTGGAGAATCCCATGAACAGATGGAGCCTGGCAGGCTACAGTCCATAGGGTCACAAAAATTTCAGCCATGACTGAAGTGACCTAGCATGCAAGCATGGGTTTTGTTGTTCATTGGTGATTCTCTATTCTTTAATTCTTCTAGGTCCTTGTTAAACATTTCTTTTTATCTTGTCAATCTATGCCTCCAGTATGTTTATCTGTGCCTCCATTTTATTTCTAACATTTCACGTCATCTTTACTATCATTATTCTGAATTATTTTCCAGGTAAACTGCCTATTTCCTCTTCATTTGTTTGGTAACATGGCTTTTTACCCTGTTTATTCATCTACTGCATGTTTCTCTGTCTTTCATGTTTTTCAGTTTATTGTGTTGGGGGTCTCCTTTCTGCAGGGTAGAAAGTCTTACTTCCTCTTAATGGAGTCTGCCCTCTTTGGGTTGGATTGGACTAGTGCCTTGTGAAGGTTTCCTGGTTGGAGGGACTTGTACTGTATTCTGGTGGATGTAGCTGGATCTTGCCTCTCTGAAGGGCAGTGCTATGTCCAGTACTGTGTTTTGGTGTGTCTATTGGCTTGGTATGACTTTGGGTAGCTTTTCTGCTAATAAGCAGGTTTGTGTTTCTGTTTTGCTAAAAGTTTGATGTGAGGCATCTGGTACTGGAGCTTGTTGGCTTTTGAATGGGACTTGATCTTAGTGTTAGACAGGCTTTGGGGAGAGCTCTCACCCATTAATGTTTCATGGGATCAAGATTTCCTGGTGGTCTAAAGTTCTGGACTTGGTTATCCCATCTCAATTGTTCAGGGCTGACTGCTTACTTTAGCACCAAGACATTATAGGCCACACAGCATAGAAGACAAAACCCCAAGTCTGATGTGCAAAGCAATGCTCAACAACCAAGAATACCCAAAGAAACTCAAATACATGCAAAGAGAAGTGAATGAGGAAAAATAGGGGAAAAAAAGGATAAAAATGATCAAAAAAGAAGAGAGCACAAGCCAATAAACAAATGTCTAAATGAAAATGAATACTAAAAACTACGCTAGCAAATATACAAAATAAAAAGCATGGAAAAATGCAAAATAACTTGAGTACTGTAAAAATAGAAAAAAACTAATGTGAACTTATTTAAAAATAAGATGCTTTGAAAAAGAAAATACTAGATTATGAAAAATAAAAATAAAATGAATAATAAAGAAAAAACAACATTAGAACAATAAGAAAGAGAGAAAAAAGAGAAGAAACATGTGGAGAATGGTAGTAAGAAAACTGTCCTTATGATTCCTCTGTTTTCTTCTCTACACAGTGTGCTCCAGTCAATTTGCCTACTCAGAAAATCCTCCCAATATTTCTAGAAAGGTCTCTGCACCTGTGGTGGTCAGTGTGAGGTCAGCTCAGACTCAAATCTTGCCCTATTCAAGCTTTCACTTGTTCCCAAAATCCACAGTTGCCCCTAAAGCCTACAGGCATGTGTGCTAAGTTGCTTTAGTCGTATCCAACTCTTTATGACCCTGTGGACTATAGCCTGCCAGGCTTCTGTCCATGGAATTCTCCAGGCAAGGATACTGGAGTGGGTTGCCATTCCCTTCTCCAGGGGATCTTCCAACCCAGAGATTAAATCTGTGGCTCCTGCGTTGCAGACAGATTCTTTACTGCTGAGCATGGGGGAAGCGCCTAAAGGCCACAGTCTCAGGCTAATTGGGAAATTTAATCTGCTGTACCTGTGGCTGCCAGAGCAATTTCCCCTTCTCTCCTTTGCCCAAGTGGCCCCTGGTACTTTGCCTTTGTTTTAGGCCCACCTCTGCTTGTAGGCTGTCCTCTGGTATCTGTTCTCTGCCCAGACACAAGGGGTGGAAGTGGAAGCTTATTAGGGCTTACTTCCTCAGTTGGGCTGGGGAGAGGAAGGGGTACAGCAGACACAGTGTGGGCGGTGCCTGCTGTGGCCAAGACCTGCAGGATGTCACCACAGTCTGAGGCAGATCATGTACTTCCCCACAGGAGTTGGCCTTGCATTGTGGGTCCCTCAGCAGAGCCAAGCAATTCAGGCCCCAGGAAGATGTGGGCAGCGACCCGTGCCTGCTTTTAGCTTGACCCCAGCTTGAGCCTGGGGTCAAGAGCCTAGTGGCCTGTGTCTTCCACCTCTGGCACTTGTGCCAGCTCTTCTACCTTTGGATTCTTAGACCTCAGCCAGCTCATCCCCCTAATGAATTCACAAATGCAGGGTCCTGTCACAAATGTAGGACTTAGAATATTCTTGCCACAGTGACCTCTTGCCTCTCTGTGAGGCCCAGGCTTTTCCCTGGACTCCCTCAGCTGTGTCACACTAGCCCCCTCTGAGTATCTTCATGGCAGTCAACCCCAATCCTCTCCCTGGGGTCCAATCCCAGAAGCCTGAGCTTCAGCACCTAGCCCTCACTCTCTGCAGGTGTGGGTGTGTGAGCAACTTCTTGACTGGGAAATGCTGTTCAGCAACTATCTCCGTGGTGAATTTTTTCCATTCTGCCTTCTGAGCACCTGTTGCTATGTTCCTCTCTGAGGTTGTAAAGTTCCCCCCGATCCTACCCATAAAGGTGTTTCCAGGTGTGCAGAAACTTTGCTCCTTCATGATTCCCTCCCAAAGGCACAGATCCCCATCCCGAAATCCTTTGTCTCTTCTTTTTATCTTTTGCCCTACTTCATTCCTTGAAGATTGGCTTGCCTTTTAAGTCTGGGTTCTTCTGCCAGCTTTCAGCAGGTGTTCTGTAGGAGTTGTTCCACATGCAGATGAATTTTTGAGGTATTTGTAGGAGGTGAAGGCAATCTCCCCATCTTATTTGTCCACCATCTTGAAAGTCTCCCTTATACAGTATCCTTTTGCATTTATTTCACTCTAGGACCCTCCAAGTTGCTACAAATGACAGAATTTCATTCTTTATGACTGAATACTCTTCCATTGTGTGTGTGTGTGTGTGTGTTTGTGTGTGTACCACATCTTCTTTATCTATTTGTCTATTGGTGGACACTTGGGTGACTTCCATATTTTTGCTACTATAAATAGTGCTGCTCTGAACACTGGGGCACACATATCTCTTCAAGTCAGTGTTTTCTTTTTATTGCTTTTTCTAGATATATACCCAGGAGTGGAATTGCTAGATCATATGATAATTCTATTGTTAATTTTTTGAGGAATCTCCATATTGTTTTCCATGGTGGCTGTACCAATTTATGTTCCCATCAACAGTGTAAAAGTTTTCCCTTTTATCCACATCCTCTCCAACATTTTTTATTTGTAGACTTTTTTATGTTATCCATTCTGACAGATGTGAGGTGATAACTTGTTTTTATTTGCATTTCTCTAACAATTAAAAATGTTGAACATCTTTTCATGTGACTATTGGACATCTGTATGTCTTCTTTGAAAAAATGTCTCTTCAAGTCTTCTACCTATTTTTTAATTAAGCATATCTTTGACCTTTGAATTCATGGAACTCTTAGAAAAATTGCAATTAGTTTGAGGTTTAATGTTGTTTTATATATTGCTTATAAAGCAGTGGAGCTTCCCAGGTGGCACTAGTGGTAAAGAACCCACCTGCAAATGCAGGAGACACGAGAGTCATGGATTCGATCACTGAGTCAGGAAGATCCCCTGGAGGAGGGCATGGCAACCCATTCCAAATTCTTGCCTGGAGAATCCCTATGGACACGGGAGATTAGTGGGCTACAGTCCATAGGGTCAGAAAGACTTGGACACAACTAAAGTGAGTTAGCACATAGCCACGCATAAAGTGATCATTTAATTAGTATTTTTTTTTTAAGCCATGCCACATGGCATGCAGGGTCTCAGTTCCCTGACCAGGGACTGAACCCATGCACCCTACATTGGAAGCATGAAGTCTTAACCACTGGACTGCCAGGGAAGTCCCTTAATTATTATTTTCAAATTTAATAGTTGCACAGTTAGATTCTGTATATGATACAATTGACTGTACTGCATCATTATTCCCTAAGCATATTATTTATTGTTATACCTCTGTAGACGTAAATCTCTTTCTTAGCATTTCTCTGCCAACAGAACTTCTATTAATTCTCTAAGACCCATCTAAAATATCACTTCCTCTTTGAAACCTTCCCTAATCTTCTAGACAGAAAGAGTCATTCCCTTTTATTTTTCTAAAATGCCTTGCTTGTATGTGGGCTGCATCACTTACTATGGTATGACTTTTAAGTTATTCATATTATTCTATCATTATAGTTGGTATGTTAGTATGTACTTCATGGATATACCTTATTCATTTGTGCCCTCACTGGGCTTAAAACACTACTTATAGTAGATACTCAGATGTGTTGATTCTGATTAATCTTGCAGAATTACTGTAAAGATTAAATGAAATAATATAACTGCCTTAAACAGTGCCTGGTGCTGGTACTCAATAAAGTTTCCCTCCTCTTTCCTCTTCTTTTACTTTTTCCTCTTTTTTCTTTTGCTTCATTTTTCTCAATTCCCTATATATTCTGCCCATAACAAGATAATAGAGATTTCTTTCTTTCATTGCTTACATGTCTCTTCCTCAGGGTACTAACACTTTGTACCTCTCATTTGTTTATGTATTTATTTTAGGTCACTGGCCCTGTTCAAATTAGAGATTCCCTTAAGAGAGCAGACAGAGGTAATATGACATCTCCACCACTCCTGGATGCCAACTCCATGAAGAACCCAGCATTGTTAAATGACATCAAGATTGAGCCCCCAGAAGAACTTCTGGCTAATGATTTCAACTTGCCCCAGGTGGAACCAGTTGACCTCTCCTTTCACAAACCAAAGGCTCCTATCCAGCCTGCCAGTATGCTGCAATCTCCAATACGTTCTCCCAAGCCACAGCCTGCTTCCCAGACGCTTGTAGTGTCCACTTCAACATCAGACACAGGCAGTTCAGCAAGCATCCGTACTGTTCTGACTCCAGGCTCTATCCTGGCCTCATCTCAGGGCACTGGTGGCCATCAGATCTTACATGTGATTCACACCATCCCCTCAGTCAATCTGCCAAATAAGATGGGTAGCCTGAAGGCCATCCCAGTGGTGGTGCAGTCGCTGCCCATGGTGTATACTACTTTGCCTGCAGATGGGAACCCTGCAGCCATTACAGTCCCACTCATTGGAGGAGATGGCAAAAATGTTGGATCAGGTGAGCATCAATGTGCCCCTTTGCTGAGACTTACCTACCTCAATCTATTCCCTTTTTGAATATTGTATCTCCTATTTATTTTCCAATTACTCTTGTATATAGCTTTAAGAGCAATTTTTCATAAATACTGTTTTCATCATGTTTCTTTGATGCTTACAAATGTACAATGACTCTTTTTAGCCTATGTTTCTCAAACTGTGGTATGCATATCTTTGAGTGAAATACTATATAACTTACTAGAACCTCTATATTTTGATAGTAAGTAATTTAAAATATTTTATTAAAAAGAAAAATATAATATTTGAATAATATTTTAAGATAAGACAGGAACTTCAAAAACACTTTTAAGCTTACTAAGACAACCACCCTTAGGTAGAGGATATGTTTAGTCTCTTATGCCATTGGGAATACTTTGGTAGAAAAGTTGAGCAAGTTTCTCGCCTTACATACATAGCCAGCCTTACCTCCTTGCCTCTCCCAACACTTTAGCTTTTCTCTTCTCTCCAGGTAAAATAGTCTTCTTTGAAATTTTGCCATCTCTCCTGTGTTCCACCTCATTTTGCATCTATCATCCTTCATATTATTTTTTTACATGCCTGTATCACAAGTATATGGGCATTCTTCCCAACTAAATTGTAAATTGCTGGAGGGCAAGACTATCTTATGTTTCTTTGTACATCTCCAGAAAGCAAAGTGGTAGATAGAAGTTATAACAAGTCATCTGATGAACAAACTTGAAATTTAATGTTACCTTTTACCTACTTTTAAAAGTAAGTTTAGAATTCAGAAAGGTATGTTTATCTCCCTTTCACCACTATCCGCCAGCCACCCAGTCCCCTTTCTAGAGGAATATCTAATTTGTAATGGGACACAATGGAAGAAAATTATATAGCCTTTTGAAGTGATTCAAGATATTTAGCTTCACCACATCTATAGAATTACAATAAGTTTTAGATGTTCAGCTTTAGGAAAGACTTTGAGAAATTGGATTATAGTCAGAGGATAAAGATTAAGATGGTGAGAGGACTCAAACTCATGTCAGAGAGGAGCTGATAAATGTTTAGCATTAATTAATAAGACCAAATGGGAGATATGTGGGTAGAAATGACTAGGAACCAGATTTCAGCTCAATGTAAAACAAACAAACAAACAAAATCTTTCTCAGAGTTTTCTACCTTTGAGATTCAATACCTTATTATCACTCCATCACTGAATGTATGATAATAAAGAACATACCAAGCATCAAATTGCTGAGACTCTGTCATGTTCTTCTGAATAAATATGCTATTATCGACTAGTGGTTAATTGTGGTAATGATAAGTGTTTGTAACAATCTTGTGTCTGACATCTCTTAAGGGGGGAAAATATGGTTATCAATTCTCATGTAGAGAGAGAGCCAAATAAAAATGGTAAATTAAATTTTTTTGTGAGAATATGATGATATCAAGCCAGTTTGGATGGTTTTGATGAGTTTTGAATTGCCCCATAATAACCATCAGAACCATTTTAAATAAACAGAATGCATTTTAAAAGTGTTGTCATTTCAAGCTAAGACCATTAGCACTGTGGTCTCTAAAATGCTATGCTTACACTTTGATTGGGGGCAAAAAGGGATGTTGCAGAAAATATTTGCAGCATAAAAAGAAAGCATCAAATTTTTATTTGTATTTTCTTACCCTTTACATGTTATTTTATTTATTTTCCATAATCTACACATAAGTTTAGGATATAGGTATATTTAGATCATAAACACAGATACACATTCAGAGACACAGACACAGGTGCATACTTACAATGTTTTAGTGAATTATATACAATGTATGGAGATGACTGCACTAAACAAGTACTCCCCACACTCAACTTTG
>NW_011494951.1:11674004-11674391 GCF_000754665.1 Bison bison bison | reverse complement strand
AATTTGAGGACAACAAAATATAGATAAACTGCTTTTTCAGTGAAGGTGTGCTTGTATGCACACATGTGCATGGACATGGATGTTATGACACAGTAATGTTCTAATTGTAGGTCATTGATTTTTACCCTTGAAAAATGTACAAATTTCCTATGAAGTACAATTGCATTCTGTTTCTTTCTGTAAGTTTAAAGCAACCTTATCACTGGTTTGCATTTTAGCAACCATGTTGGATGAAAAATACATTTATTTAAACCTAGGAATGAGGCTTATTAGAATGAAATGCTCACACAGTTTGGGAACAGAAACCACCCAAAGAAATATTACCACCTTCTGGGACCTACATTTACTCAGCATAATGGCCTAGTTGAGGGAATTGCTTGAACTATT
>NW_011494951.1:11671369-11673904 GCF_000754665.1 Bison bison bison | reverse complement strand
TGAACTATTTCAATTATTCCTTCTGGGAGGCAGGGCTGATATTAAATTTGAATAAATTAAATTCATGTAAGAGGGGATCCCGTTATACATAAATTCACTTATTAGCCTCCACTTTAAAATCATTATTTGGCCCTATCTCTCTTTCTTTGCTCAGACCAGCAGCAATGACACAAATGCAAGAAGAGTCCCTTGACTTGAAGAGAAGACGGATTCACCAATGTGACTTTGCAGGATGCAGCAAAGTGTACACCAAAAGCTCTCACCTGAAAGCCCACCGCAGAATCCATACAGGTCTGCCCACCTCCACCTTAACTACCCCCTGCCACACGCACACCAAATCTCTGAGAGAAAGGAAGAGAAGAAAGTCCTGAAACAAAGTTTGATCTATTTATACTTATGGGCACAGGTTCCATTCATGGCTTTTACCCCTATGTCTTGTTTCTACTCTACAGTAGCTGTCATGAAACCAGCCTAAGAAAACATAAACCTGGTGTCTTCTGAATAGTTAAGGTCCCCATTGAGCCCCTGTAGGTCTTTCTAATTGGGAAGTCTTAACATTTATGCAGAGATAAAGGCAGATAAGATTCCCTCCCTTGTGACCATCCCCACAAGTTTTACTGAGTATTGAAAAGCACAGTGAAATTAAAGCAGGCTTTTTGAGCTCAGCACCATCCACTAACCTACAACATACCTTTGTTCTCATTGGAACACAGATGCCCGTAAGCAAGAATAAGTAAAGCAGACCTTGGGGGCTGAGAGTTAAGGCTAAGGGAGTGAGCAAATGGTCCCATTTGAAGAACTATCACTCAACTCTAAATAAGTATTACCAAATCTCCCAAATTAAAAATTTAAGATTTTTTTATGTGTAACATCCTAGATTTCAATTTTGTCTTCTAATTAAATGAATTGTATAATACCATAGATTCAAAGAAACCTGCCTGTGGGCCAGAAGTAGCTTTTCAGTCATCAGTTTGTATCCTCTTCTTGAAGACTCTTCATCCCTAATCATCTCCAACTCAGAAGTGAGACTTGGACACTCTGGACAAGGAAGGGACCCTCTTTTCTTGTAAACATATGCTGTATTACAGTTTATATAGGAGAGCCTAGCCTTAGTTAATGTGCCCTAAGGCTGTTAATCGGAGAAGGCAATGGCACCCCACTCCAGTACTCTTGCATGGAAAATCCCATGGACGGAGGAGCCTGGTAGACTGAAGTCCATGGGGTCGCTATGAGTCGGACACGACTGTATAACTTTCAAGTAGACAACCTGAGCGACTGCACTTTCACTTTTCACTTTCATGCATTGGAGAAGGAAATGGAAAGCCACTCCAGTGTTCTTGCCTGGAAAATCCCAGGGACGGGGGAGCCTGGTGGGCTGCCATCTCTGGGGTCGCACAGAGTCGGACACGACTGAAGCAACTTAGCAGCAAGGCTGTTAATAGGTGACTAATTTTTAGACTGCATTGTCCCAATATTTCTATAACACTCTTATTTGTTGATGTTTTATTTGCTTCTCCTTTACCTCGGATGAAGGCTGATTCTATTGAATATGTATATTGTTTAAGTATTTGAATTTTCAACATGCAAAAGTAGATGTTAATAGTTTACTGGACTCAGAACATCAACAATTGTTTTAGTATATGGCCAAATTTGTTTTTTTCACCCCTACCTACTTCCCACTGTAAAGTTCCAGACATCATATTATCTGCATCATAAATACTTTAGAATATATCTTTAAAAGGCAAAGATGTTTAAAAGTGAGCATGACATTACTATCACACAGAAAATTTCCTTAATATCAAATTTCCACAATTGTCTAATAAGTATATTTTTTAAGTTTGTTCCAATTTGGATCTAAACAAGGCTCATATGTTGACTAGCATAATCAATATGAGGAGCTAGCTATGCTTAAATAAAGAGTGTTCTTGGTTAGAAAACAAAAGCTCTGAGATAGAAATAAGCTTGCCTTGTTCTAATAACTGACAGATATCCAGCTTAGCTAGGCATATTGAGTGTAGTAGTTAGTGGTGGAAGCATTGAGGTACAAGAGTAGAAAGGGAAAAACCACTTAAGGAAGGCTACTGTAGTGATGCAGGCAAAATGAGAGCCTGACTAGAATGTTAGGACTAAATATGGAGAGAAGGAAGTACGTTGATGAGTGAGGGGACACTAATGACTCTCAGATTTCTTTTTTGGATTACTGGATAGATGGAGGTACCATTTACATGAATAGAAAGTTTGCCAAAATAATACATTTAGTAAGTAAGAAAAGCCCTCTGGAACCCAACCTTGGTAGGCAACCTGGGTATAATTTTTTTTTTTTTTTCTGTTGCTGATATTGCACAAGTTCTTTGGAAGAGGCAGCTGAAGAAATGTCTGATTTATTGCCCTCCAAAGACTGGACTTCATTGCAAGGAGTTCCAGATATCTACCTGTCTCTGGTAGATATTCTCAGCAGAGAGCCATAAGGCTCTTATTTATCTGGATCTCTAGTATTCAGTGCAGCCCTTCGTCTCCTCCAAGCTTACAGTCATA
>NW_011494951.1:11670476-11671269 GCF_000754665.1 Bison bison bison | reverse complement strand
GTATAGAAATTTTGAACATTTCACTAGATCTGAAAGATGGCTGACCACCTGACTAAGTTTTGTTAGGGATCAGAGACACCAGTGTTTGACAATAAATACTTGAGGGCTTCTGCCAACATAGTTGAAAGGGAAGGATGGTAATATATATCAAGCACCTACTCAACACCCATTATGTGTCTCATCTCAATGACTCATTTTCATTTAGGAACACAAAAGCCAAAGGAGATGTTCTCACCTCTGACATGAACCTAGACATTGATCTGAGGACAGCTAGAGAACTATTTAGAGTTTGATTAAACAAACACACATTGAACCTGACTTTTCAGGAGACCCTGTCTTGGGAGCTGGAGATAGAGTTGAATCATACTCAGACCATATCCTAGAGAAACCCACCATCTCACTGTCTTAGAGAAGCTCATTCTAGTGAAAATGCTCCAGAAAGCTCCTTTCTACACTTCCCTCAAAGGAATTTCTGTATCCTGCTATGCTAAAATTTTAAATGTTTTTTCTCTTCCTTTCATACAAATATACTTCTTTCATTTTTGCTTTTCTTTATTTCTCTATCTTGCTGCTACTTCTAATATTGGCCAAACTGGGAATCCTGAAATGATTAGATTCGTATATTTGTAGCCCACAATGCTCTTTTTATTTGCTTTTAGTTAAAGTTGAACCCACCTCTCTATCTCCACTGGAGATCCCAAGTGACAATGAGGAGAATGCAATTGAGAGTGGATCCTTACAGGGTATTCAAGGACTACAGCAAGAGTAAGTACTTTTATCTCTACTTCAGGTT
>NW_011494951.1:11669375-11670376 GCF_000754665.1 Bison bison bison | reverse complement strand
AGATACAAAAATTTCCATTAAATATACAGTTAAGCCCCAGTTTTTTCTTAAATTATTTATTTTTAATTGAAGGATAATTACAATATTGTTTTGGTTTCTGCCATACATCAACATGGATCAGCCATAGATATATATATGTTCCCTCCCTCTTGAGACTCCCTCACGTCTCCCATTCCATCCCGCTCCTCTAGGTTGGCACAGAGCCCTGGTTTGAGTTCCCTAGGTCATAAAGAAAATTCCCACTGGCTATCTATTTCATATATGGTAGTGTATATGTTTCCATGCTACTCTGTCTATTCGTCCCACCCTCTCCTTCGTATGCCTCCCTGTGTACATAAGTCTGTTCTCTATGTCTGTATCTCCATTGCTGCCCTGCAAATAGGTTTATCAGTACCATCTTTCCAGATTCCATATATATGTATTAATATATGATATTTGTTTTTCTGACTTGCTTCACTCTGTATAATAGGCTTGAGGTTCATCAACCTCATTAGCACTGACTCAAATGCATTCTCTTTATGGCTGAGTAATATTCCATCATATATATGTACCGCAGCTTCTTCATCTGTTCATCTGTCAATGGACATCTAGGTTTCTTCCATGTCCTAGTTATTGTAAATAGTCCTGCAATGAGCATTGGGGTACATGTCTCTTTTTCAATTATGGTTTTCTCAGGATATATGCCCAGTAGTGTATTTTTAGTGTTATATGGTAGTTTTATTCCTAGTTTATAAAGGAATCTCAATATTGTTCTCCACAGTGTATCAGTTTTATTCTCACCAACAGTGTGAGAGGGTTGTCCTTTAATCCAACCGTCTCCAACATTTATTGTTTATAGATTTTTTTGATGATAGCCATTCTGACCGGTGTGAGGTGATACCTCACTGTAGTTTTGATTTGCATTTCTCTAATAATGAGTGAAATTGAGCATCTTTTCATGTGTTTATTAGCTATCTGTATGTCTTATTTGGAGGAATGTCTGTTTAGGTCTTTTGCCCACT
>NW_011494951.1:11668111-11668485 GCF_000754665.1 Bison bison bison | reverse complement strand
GTAATATTTCTATGGTTTTTGCCATATATCAACATGAATCAGCCATAGTTATACATATGTCCCCCCTATCCTGAACCTTCTTCCCAGCTCCCTCCCCACCCTGTCCCTCTGGGTTGCCCTAGAATACCAGCTTTGTGTGCCCTGCTTCATGCATTGAACTTGTACTGGCCATCTATTTTACATAAGGTAATGTAAATGTTTCAATGCTATTGTCTCAAATCATCCCACCCTCAACTTCTCCCACTGAATCCAAAAGTCTGTACTTTTCATCTGTGTCTCCTTTCCTGTCCTGCATGTAGGATCATTGGTACTGTCTTTCTAAATTTTATATATACATATGTGTGTGTGTGTGTGTGTGTGTGTTAATATATAGT
>NW_011494951.1:11666405-11668011 GCF_000754665.1 Bison bison bison | reverse complement strand
TCTCAGTTTTTTAAGGAATCTCCACATTGTTCTCCATATTGGCTGTACCAGTTTGCATTCCCACCAACAGCATAAGTGGGTTCCCTTTTCTCCACACCATCTCCAGCATTTATTTTTTGTAGACTTTTTTTTAACTTAATTTTTTTTGATGGTGGCCATTCTGACTGGCATGAGATGATACTCATTGTGGTTTTGATGTGCATTTCTCTAATAATAAGTGATGTTGAATATCATTTCATGTGTTTATTAGCCATCTGTATGTCTCCTTTGGAGAAATGTCTGTTTAGGTCTTTTTCCCACTTTTTGATTGAATTGTTTGTTTTTCTCGTATTGAGCTTCATGAACTGCTTGTATATTTTAGAGATTAATTCTTTGTCAGTTGTTTCATTTGCTATTATTTTCTCCCATTCTGAGGGCAGTCTTTCCACCATGCATATAGTTTCCTTCATTGTGCAAAAGCTTTTAAGTTTAATTAGGTCCCATTTTTTTACTTTTTTTATATAAATTTCCATTTCTCTGGGAGTTGGGTCATAGAGGATCTTGCTGTGATTTGTGTCAGAGAGTATTCTGCCTATGTTTTCCTCTAAGATATTTATAGTTTCTGGTCTTACATTTAGGTATTTAATCCATTTTGAGTTTATTTTTCTTTGTGGTATCAGAAAGTGTTCTAATTTCATTCTTTTATACATATTTAACCAATTTTCCCAGCACCACTTGATGATGGTCTTTTCTCCATTGTATATTTTTGCTTCCTTTGTCAAAGATAAGGTATCCAAAAAAAAAAAGATAACGTATCCATAGATTTGTGGATTTATCTCTGGGCTTTCTATTTTATTCCATTTATTCTATATTTTTGTCTTTGTGCTAGTACCATACTCTCCTGATGACTGTAGCTTTGTAGTATATTCTGAAGTCAGGAAGATTGATTTCTCCACTTCCATTCATCTTTCAAAAGATTGTTCTGGCTATGCAAGGTCTTTTGTATTTCCATACAAATTGTGAAATTATTTGTTCCAGTTATGCAAAAAATACCATTGATAGTTTGATAGGGATTGCATTGAATCTATAGATTGCTTTACATAGCATACTCATTTTCACTGTATTTATTCTTCCAATCCACAAACATGGTATATTTCCCCATATATTTCCATCGTCTTTGATTTCTTTCATCAATGTTTTATGGTTTTCCATCTACAGGTCTTTTGTTTCCTTAGGTAAATTTATTCATAAGTATTTTATTCTTTTCATTGCCATGGTGAATGGAATATTTTCCATAATAATCTCTTTCTGATTTTCCATTGTTAATAAATAGAAATGCAACGGGTTTCTATGTATTAATTTTATATTCAGTGACTTTACTATATTCACTGATTAGCTCTGGTAATTTTCTGGTGGCCTCTTTTTTCTATGTAGAGGATCATGTCATCTACAAACAGTGAGTGTCTTATTTCCTCGTTTCCAATCTGGTTTCCTTTTATTTCTTTTTCATCTCTGTTTGCTCTGGCAAGGACTTCCAAAGCTATGCTGAATAGTAGTGGTGAAAGTGGGCACCCTTGTCTTGTTCCTGATTTTAGAGGAAATGCTTTCAAGCTTTTGCCATTGAGGA
>NW_011494951.1:11665912-11666305 GCF_000754665.1 Bison bison bison | reverse complement strand
CTGTCTTTCTAAATTTTATATATACATATGTGTGTGTGTGTGTGTGTGTGTTAATATATAGTATTTGTCTTTCTCTTTCTGTCTTACTTCACTCTGTATAATAAGCATCAGCTTCATCCACCTCATTAGAACTGACTCAAATGCATTACTTTTTATATTAACATTCTATTGTGTATATGCACCAGATTCCTTATCCATTCATCTGCCTATGGATATCTAAGTTGCTTCCATGTCTTAGCAATTGTAAATAGTGCTGTAATGAACATTGGGGCACATGTGTCTCTTTCAATTCTGGTTTCCTCAGTGGGATTGCTGGTTCATATGGCAGTTCTAGTCTCAGTTTTTTAAGGAATCTCCACATTGTTCTCCATATTGGCTGTACCAGTTTGCATT
>NW_011494951.1:11663999-11665522 GCF_000754665.1 Bison bison bison | reverse complement strand
TTATTTCTGCTATTTTTTTAAAATGATTTCTTTTCTTCTATGAATTTTGGTGGGTTTTTTTGGGGGGGGGTTCTTTTTCTAGTTGCTTTAAGTGTAAGATTAGTTTGTTTATTTGATGTTTCTCTTATTTCTTCAGGTAGGCTTATATTACTATGAACTTACATCTTAGCACTGCTTTTAATGAATCCCATAGGTTTTGGGTTGTCGTGTTTTCATTATCATTTGTTTTTAGGCATATTTTGATTTCTGTTTTGATTTCTTCAGTGATCTGTTGGTTATTCATAAGCCTGTTGTTTAGCCTGCATGTGTTTGTGTTTTTTATAATTTCTTTCCTGTAGTTGATATCTAATCTTATAGCACTGTGATCAGAACAGATGCTTGAAATGCTTTCAATATTTTTTTTGAATTTACCTAGGCTTGATTTGTGGTCCAGAATGTGATATATCCTGGAGAATGTTCCATGTGCACTTGAGAAAATGGTGAAATCCATTGTTTTGGGGTGCAATGCCCTGTAGATATCAAGTAGGTCCAAATGGTCTAATGTATCATTTGAAGCTTGTGTTTCCTTGGTGATTTTCTGTTTGGATGATCTGTCCATTAGTGTCATGCAGTATTAACGTCCCCCACTATTATTGGGTTACTGTCACTTTTCCCCTAATAGTTGTTACCTGTCCAGTTTCCCCAGCAGAACTAATTGAAGAGACTATCTTTGTGCCATTGTATATTTTTGCCTCCTTTGTCATAAATAAGTTATATATCTGTGTGTGGGTTTGTCTCTGGACTTACTACCTTGTTCCACTGGTCTATATTTCTGTTTTTGTTCCAGTACCATACTGTCTCCATGACTGTAACTTTCTTATATAGCCTGAAGTCAGGAAGGTTGTTTCCTCCAGCTCCATTCTCCTTTCTCAAGATTACTTTGTCTATTTGGGGTGTTTTGTGTTTCTATACGGAGAAGGCAATGGCACCCCACTCCAGTACTCTTGCCTGGAAAAGCCCATGAGTGGAGGAGCCTGGTGGGCTGCAGTCCATGGGGTTGCTAAGAGTCGGACACGACTGAGCGACTTCACTTTCACTTTTCACTTTCATCCATTGGAGATGGAAATGGCAACCTACTCCAGTGTTCTTGCCTGGAGAATCCCAGGGACGGGGGAGCCTGGTAGGCTGCCCTCTATGGGGTCGCACAGAGTCGGACACGACTGAAGCAACTTAGCAGCAGCAGCAGTGTTTCTATATGAATTGTGAAATTTATTTTTCTAGTTCTGTGAAAAATACCATTGGTAATTCCATAGGGGTTGCACTAAATCTGTTGATTTCATTTGGTAGTGTAGTCATACTCATAATATTGATTTTTCCAACACAGGAACATGGAATATCTCTTTGTCTGTTTATATTGTATTTGATTTCTATTATCAGTGTCTTATAGTTGTCTGTATATAGCTCTTTTGTCTCCTTAGGTAGGTTTATTCCTAGGTATTTTATTCTTTTTGTTGCAATGATAAAAGGGATTGATTTCTTAATTT
>NW_011494951.1:11662838-11663899 GCF_000754665.1 Bison bison bison | reverse complement strand
TTTATTTGCTATTATTTTCTCCCATTCTGAGGGCTGCCTTTTCACCTTGTTTATAGTTTCCTTTACTGTGAAAAAGCTTTTAAGTTTAATTAGGTCACACGTGTTTATTTTTGTTTTTATTTCTATTACTCTGGGAGGTGGGTCATAGAGGATCTTCTTGTGATTTATGACATACAATGTTCTGCCTATGTTTTCCTCCAAGAGATTTATAGTTTCTGGTCTTACATTTAGGTCTTTAATCCATTTTTAGTTTATCTTTGTGTATGGTGTTAGGAAGTATTCTAATTTCATTCTTTTCCATGTAGCTGTCCAGTTTTCTCAGCACCACTTATTGAAGAGACTTCTCCCCACTGTGTATTCTTGTCTCCTTTATCAAAGATAAGATGCCCAAAGGTACATGGGTTTATCTCTGGGCTTTCCTTCTTTCTTGTTCCACTGGTCTGTATTTCTGGTTTTGTGCCAATACCATACTGTTTTGATGACTGTATAAGCTGATTCATTTCTATGTGAAGAATACATTGTTGGTGAAAGGGACACAGATTAAAAGCCTATATCCCCATTCAGATGAAAGAGGATAGAGGCTGTTGGAAAGGAATGAGGCTTTTTGGCATGTTACCAAATTGGTGGCATTTGTGGCTACTTGGATAAACATTTACAATGAAACATGTATCTTTCAAATGTGTTCCAGTCTCCTTTTATTATTCCCTTAAATGCATAATTCTGACCTTACTTTTATTTCATTTAGTGTTTGTTAAAGCTTTATTCTTTGAAAACTGAACTTTTGATTTCTGGTTTTGTTCAAGTAGCTTTGTATATTTTTTTCATTTTTTTGCCACTATATTTTTTTAATTGAAGTATATTTGTTTTACAGAATTTTCTGGTTTTCTGTCATACATCAACAAGAATCAGCCATAGGTACACCGATGTCCCCTCCCTCCCAAATCTCCCTTCCATCTTCCTCCGCATCTGACCCTTCTAGATTGACACAGAGACCCTGTTTGAGTTCCCTGAGTCATACAGCAAATTCCCATTGGCTATCTATTTTACATATGGTAATGTAA
>NW_011494951.1:11661023-11662269 GCF_000754665.1 Bison bison bison | reverse complement strand
TGAATGTTGTAAAAATCTTTTTCTTCTTAAATTGAGATTATCATATGCTTTTTATCTATCACTTGTTAATATGGTGTATCACATTGACTTATTTGTGTATATTGAAGATTCCTTGCATCCCTAGGATAAACCTGACTTAATCATGGCATATGATCTTTTTAAAGTGTTGTTGAATTCTGTTTGTTAGAATTTTGTTTAAGATTTTTGCATCTATGTTCATCAGTGATATTGACCTGTAATTTTCTTTTTTGTGTTTTTTTCTGGTTTTGGTATTAGGGTGACATTGGCCTCGTAGAATGAATTTGGAAGTGTTTCTTCCTCTGCAAGTTTCTGGAAGAGTTATAGGAGGATAGGGATTAGCTCTTCTCTAAACAAGGTGAAAAGACAACCCTCAGGATGGGAGAAAATAATAGCAAATGAAACAACTGACAAAGATTTAATTTCAAAATATAAAAGCAGCTCATACAAATCAATACCAGAAAAACAGAGAACCCAATCAATAAGTGGGCAATAGACCTAAGCAGACATTTCTCCAAAGACATATAGATGGTTAGTAAACACATGAAAAGATTCTCAACATCGATTTATTAGAAAAATGTGAACCAAAGCTACAACGAGATATAACCTGATGCTGCTTAGAATGACTATAAAAAAATTTACAAACAATAAATGCTGGAGAGGGCGTGGATAAAAGGGAACCCTCTTACACTGTTGGTGGAATTGTAAATTGATATAGCCACTTTGCAGAACATTATGGAGATTCCTTTAAAAATTAGGAATAAAAACACCTTATGACACAACAGTTCCCATACTAGGCATATACCCTGAGGAAACCAAAACTGAAAATGACACATGTATCCCAATGTCATTGCAGCTCTAGTCACAGTAGCTAGAACATGGAACCAACCTCGATGTTCATCAATAGATGAATAGATATAGAAGCTGTGGTACAAAGATACAATAGAATATTACTCAGCCAGAAAAAGAAACACATTTGGGTCAGACCTAACGAGGTGGATGAACCTAGAGCCTATTATACAGAGTGAAGTAAGTCAGAAAGAGAAAAACAAATATCGTATAGTAACATATATATATGGAATCCAGAAAGATGGTACTGATGAACCTATCTGCAGAGCAGCAGTGGAGACATAGACATCAAGAATGGACTTATGGACACGACTCGGGGGAGAAAGGAAAGGGTTGAAGGTATTGAGTGAGTAACATGAAAGCATACATTATAATATGT
>NW_011494951.1:11660331-11660786 GCF_000754665.1 Bison bison bison | reverse complement strand
AAAGGGATTGATTTCTTAATTTCTCTTTCTGGCATTTCATTGTTAGTCTGTAGTAATGCAAGTTATTTTTGTGTATTGATTTTGTATACTGCTACTTTGCTAAATTCACTGATTAACTCTAGTAATTTTCTGAGAGTATCTTTCGGGTTTTCTAAGCATAGTATCATATTGTCTACAAGCAGTGAGACTTTTGATTCTTTTCTGATCTGGATTCCCTTTATTTCTTTTTCTCCTCTGATTGTCATGGCTAGGACTTCCAAAATTATGTTGAATAATATTAGTGAGAGTGAGTACCCTTGTCTTCTTCCTGATCTTAGATGGAATGCTTCCCGTTTTTCACTATTGAGAATAACATTTGCTGTGGGTTTATCATATATGGCCTTTATTATGTTTAGGTAGTTTCTTCTGTGTCCATTTTTGAAGAGTTGTTATCATAAATAGGTGTTGAATGTTGT
>NW_011494951.1:11659643-11660059 GCF_000754665.1 Bison bison bison | reverse complement strand
ACTACCAGACCACCTAACCTGCCTCTTGAGAAATCTGTATGCAGGTCAGGAAGAAACAGTTAGAACTGGACATGGAGTGACAGACTGGTTCTAAATAGGGAAATGAGTACATCAAGGCTGTATATTGTCACCCTACTTATTTAATTTATATGCAGAGTACATCATGAGAAACATTGGGCTGGATGAAGCACGAGCTAGAATCAAGATTGCTGGGAGAAATATCAATAACCTCAAATATGCAGATGACACCACCCTTATGGCAGAAAGCAAAGAAGAACTAAAGAGGCTCATGGTGAAAATGAAAGAGGACAGTGAAAATTTGGTTTAAAGCTCAACATTCAGAAAACTAAGAACATGGCATCTGTTCCCATCACTTCATGGGAAATAGATGGGTAAACAGTGGAAACAGTGACAGA
>NW_011494951.1:11658375-11659543 GCF_000754665.1 Bison bison bison | reverse complement strand
TAAATATATCCTGACATTCCTTTCTGGCCTGAAAAGTTTCTGTTGAAAGACCAGCCTTTTCTTATCCCTATGGTGATCAACTTGTATGTTATTTGTTGTTTTTCCCTTGCTGGTTTTAATATTTGTTATGTGTGTGTGTGTGTGTGTGTGTGTGTGTGTGTGTGTGTGTTTAGTTTGATTAATATGTGTCTTGGGTATTTCCTCCTTGTGTTTATAAAAAATGGGACTCTCTTGACTTCTTGAACTTGGGTGGCTATTTCCTTCTGAAAGGTTGTTGCTGAACCATGAAAAGACGCTGGGATTCTTGGCCTCTGGAGGAGAAGAATTCCATCCGGGGCCAGAGACAAGGCTTGATCGCTCAGAGCTTTTGTGCAATAGAGTTTTATTAAAGTCTAAAAGGGATTCAAAAAGCTTCTGACATAGACATCAGAAGGGGGCAGAAAGAGTACCCCCTTGCTAGTGTTAGTAATGGAGTTATATACTCTCCAATTAGTTATTACAATGTATCAAAATAATGTCTGGAGCTTGTGAAGACCTCACTAGACCTACTCCCATACTTTACATTTTAAGATAACAGGATTAGCCTGAAGGTTTTTTCCCCAAGACTGTCCTCAAGCAGGATACATTATTGTTGTATAATCCTAAGGAATGTAGAGGGGAAAAAAAAAAGTTTTTACTTTCTTCCTCCTTAAGAATTCCAGACCCCTCTCTCCTTCGGGACCCCTGGACTTATCAACCTGCCTAGGAAATGACTCTCTCATTCCCCCCTTTTCTTTTAGAATTATGTTGCCAATGGAAAGGGGCATCAATTTCATTCCATAACTACTTCCTGCTGTTGAGGGGCATGGTCCCTAAATTGTTAAGCCAACATATTCTCCTAACCCTCATATTGAGGGTCTCTGATCTAGGGGACCCAAGTAATAGTTGGAGGAGGCTGTGGCACTCATAGGAGCTTGGACAACCATTTGTAACTTAAAAGCTTTCATGAGACTAGAAACAAATCCAATCGCAAAGTTATGGATTCAGGGAGCAAACAGCAAAAACAGAACAATCAGAATTATTGTAATTAAGATGGTTTTCCACCATGAGGGACTAGTTGCCATCTCCCAAAGTGAGGCAATTGAGGCTTCAGGAGTATCCATAGCCTCAATCATCTTGTTCATATGTT
>NW_011494951.1:11655327-11656586 GCF_000754665.1 Bison bison bison | reverse complement strand
TGACTAAGTTCTGGGGGTGGCTCTATTTGTTCCCAGCATATAGGGGCAGTAGATATTAGATGTCCTTTTTCAGGAGTTAACCATATAACCCCATCCCGTATTTGATAAACATCAGGTATAAAAAAAAAAAAAAACCATTAAATCTAGACCCATTTACCTTATGTGTAATGAAATAGTCATTAAACTGAGACAATGTATAATCAAAATTAAAAGTCACGTTATGTCCATAGTTAAAGTACAAAGTGTTGCACCAGTCCATTTTAGGGTTGGTAGATGTCATCAGATGAAGAAGAGGCATTGCATGTGATTGTTGTTGAAGGTATTCACAGACTTGGAGAAAGTCTTTTCCTTGAAGTGGAGATGTCCACCTCCGGAAGCCTTCCACTGATGAAGAGGGGAGTGCTCCACAGACCCAGCAGTTAGACCCATTGTGGAATGCAGCGTAGGAGTGAGCCCAGGACAGGAAGGCATTGTCTTGAGGATCAAATGGCAGACTCAGGATTTTTGGAGTCAGCAGAAGTAGACTCACATAGATTATCAGGCCCATCTGAAAAGTACAAAGTCAGAGCATAGAAAGTAAAGACATAAAATGACACCACTTAGTTCTGGTCAGTTCTTAACTCGAGTGTGATGCACCCACGAATCAATTCCTGGCACTTTGACAGCTGTGGAAGAAGAAAGAATAACCTGGTAAGGGCTTTCCCAGAGGGGCTGGAGGGATTGGTCCCCAGATCCCAATGTTTTTATCAGGACCTCTGTTCCTGGCTCAAATAGAGGCTTGCTTGACTCAGACTCTGGGTCAGGAGTCCTCTCCTAGAGTTCTGTTAATGCCGGTTGAAAAGCTGAGAGCTGAGTTACATAACTAGTTAATTCCAAGGCTTCAGGGTCTATAACAATGTCTGTATGTAAGAAAGGCCTTCCATAAATACATTCAAAGGGGGACAGTCCCTCCTTTTGAGGGGCAGTTTGAGCCCTCATTAAAGCTATGGGTAGAACTTTAATCCAATTGTCCTGCGTCTCTTGAGCTAATTTGTGCAGATGTCTTTTGATAATGTCATTAGCCTTTTCAACCTTTCCTCAGGATTGGGGTCTCCAGGAACAGTGTAAGTGATATTCCATTCCTAGAGCTTTAGATAACCCCTGAGTTACAGCAGCTTTAAATGTGGAGCCATTGTCACTCTGAAGGCTCCATGGCAGCCCAAACCTATGGATAATTTCATGGATTAAAATCTTTATAACCTCCTTAGCCTGTTCACCAC
>NW_011494951.1:11654795-11655227 GCF_000754665.1 Bison bison bison | reverse complement strand
TAGTAAAATGAATAACATTAGCGCTCATATCAGGTATATATGTACAGCATTGGGTATGAATAATGGCACAAGTTCCTCTTTGTGCAGCTATCAGAATATCTAAAGCCAATCTGTTTTGTAAGACCACCTTTCTAATTTGTGCTTGTTCGGCATTAAGAGCTGAAATAGCTTTTTGAGAATCTTGTAATGCCTGTTGAGTAAAATTAGTCAAACCATCCACTTGTAGCATAACATCTGTAGTTCCCAGAGAGGGAACAAATACTGTAGCCAAATAATCATACCAGTGAAATGCAGAACTTGCCCACTGAGTTTTAAAGTGTGGTAAATTAGCAGGCTTTTTTGGGGAAACCCTGAAAATATAAAGCCATGAGTAAAAGCTAGACCTAGGGTGCATCTCCCTATCCAACCAGGGGGAAGCCATGCCCATAGGTA
>NW_011494951.1:11653034-11653607 GCF_000754665.1 Bison bison bison | reverse complement strand
AGTCAGCCAGCTGATTACCTTTGGCTACTTTACTCCCATCCCTGTTGTGCCCTTTGCAATGCATAACAGCTACTTCTTTGGGACAATATATAGCAGTTAAAAGTCTCTTGATCTCTCTGAAATGTTTATTAGGTTCTCCTGTTGCTGTTTTAAACTGTCTTTCTTTCCATATTGCAGCATGAGCATGTAAAGTCAAAATAAGCATACTTAGAATCAGTGTAGATATTTACTCACTCCCCTTTACTTAACTCTAGACCTCAGGTCAGAGCCACAAGCTCCACTAACTGAGCACTGGTTCCCTGGGGGAGAGATTTTGCTTCCAAACCTGTTCAGCAGTCACCACGGGGTAACCTGCTTTACACTTTCCATCCCGCAAAAGAACTGCCATCTGTAAATATTTCCATGTCAGGGTTGTCTAATGGGGTATCCATTAGATCTTCCTGAGCTACATAGTTTAAAGTTAGAAATTGGGAGCAATCATGATCAGGTGTTTCATTTTCCTTCTCAGGAAGGAAAATGTCAGGATTTAAATTTCCACAAACTTTAAGCTTAGTTACTGGGCCTTCTAACAAC
>NW_011494951.1:11650942-11651412 GCF_000754665.1 Bison bison bison | reverse complement strand
TTCTTTCTTTTCCTCATATTCCCTATCATAATAGACTGTCTGAGCCAGTTGTAACAGATTATCTAAAGACTGATTTGGTCCATATGCCCATTTTAACACCTTATAGCGGATATCTGGGGCTAACTGAGTGAGAAATCTATCTTTTAAGATCACTTTTCCCTCTTCACTTTCGGGATCAATCTCAATGAAACTGTGAAGGGCTTCCTTCAGTCTATCTAGGAATTTACCAGGACCTTCCTTCTCCTACTGTTCTATGTTTGCCAACTTGGAATGTAAGGCCCATGAATCAAAGGTCCATGAATCAAAGGCAAATTGGAAGTGGTCAAACAGGAGATGGCAAGAGTTAACATCAACATTCTAGGAATCAGCGAACTAAAATGGACTGGAATGGGTGAATTTAACTCAGATGACCATTATATCTACTACTGTGGGCAGGAATCCCTTATAAGAAATGGAGTAGCTATCATAGT
>NW_011494951.1:11650589-11650842 GCF_000754665.1 Bison bison bison | reverse complement strand
TTCAATTGCCTTTTACTCATAGGTAGGGGATGATTTAGTATAGGTTTAATTCTCTCGGGGCCTATAGCCTTAGTCCCTTCTGATATGATTAGGTGCAGGTTATATAACATTTTGTTGACAAAGCTGAGCCTTTTCTCTCGATGCCTTGTAACTGAAGCCTGCCAGAAAATTTAAGAAATCTTCTGAGGCTTGTGAACAAGCTTCCTCTGTCTCAGCACAGAGCAAAATATCATCTACATATTGTAACACCACC
>NW_011494951.1:11649623-11650282 GCF_000754665.1 Bison bison bison | reverse complement strand
CCAGGCAAGAGTACTGGAGTGGGTTGCCATTGCCTTCTCCAGTAAAGTAACTACAGCCTCATTTATGATTTGTAAATCTTGAACTAGTCTCCGTTTACCATTTGATTTCTTTATACCCAAAATAGGAGTGTTGCATGGACTGTTACTGGGAATTAATAGCCCCTGCTGCTCTAAATTCTCAATGATGGGTTTTAACCCTTCCTTAACCTCAGGTTTCATTGGATACTGCTTCTTATGTGAAATAAGTGCGGGTCTTTGAGCTTGACAGTTACAGGAATAGCATTTTCTTCTCGACCCATAGATTTTCTGTCAGCCCATACTCTAGGATTTACATTTTGTTCAATTAAAGGGAGAGAAAGGGAAGGCTCCATATTCATGAAAACAGAGGCATGGACCTTGCTCAGTATATCCCTCCCCAAAAGGGGTGAGGGAGACCCTGGCACAATCAGAAACTCATGTGAAAATAGGACAGAGTCCCAGTCACAACTTACAGAAGAACTGAATTAATACCTTTTTTGCTTCTACAGATAGTCCCATTATGGAAGTGGATTGGGAACAAAGTGGGCCAGGGGCTTCAGTAAGCACAGAGTAAGTTGCCCCAGTGTCTAAAAGGAAATCAATGGATTAGACCCCCACAGTTATTAATACCCAGGGTTCCT
>NW_011494951.1:11649076-11649358 GCF_000754665.1 Bison bison bison | reverse complement strand
GGCTTGTGAACAAGCTTCCTCTGTCTCAGCACAGAGCAAAATATCATCTACATATTGTAACACCACCATTTCAGAGCTATTAAAGTTTTGTAGATCCCATGACAAATTTTGTCCAAATAAGTAAGGACTGTCACAAAATCCCTGGGGCAAAACTGTCCAGGTTAACTGAGAAGCTGGCTCCGTAGGGTCCTCAAAGGCAAATAGAAATTGACTTTCCTCCGCCAAAGGCACTGAATAGAAGGCATCTTTCAAATAAATTTACTGAGAAATATTTGGCTCTTT
>NW_011494951.1:11647308-11648045 GCF_000754665.1 Bison bison bison | reverse complement strand
AAAGTAGGAAGTCAAGAAACACCTGGAGTAACAGGCAAATTTGGCCTTGGAATATGGAATGAAGCAGGGCAAAGGCTAATAGAGTTTTGCCAAGAGAATGCACTGCTCATAGCAAACACCCTCTTCCAACAGCACAAGAGAAGACTATACACATGGACATCACCAGATAGTCAACACTGAAATCAGATTGATTATATTCTGTGCAGCCAAAGATGAATAACCTCTATACAGTCTGCAAAACAAGAACAGAAGCTGACTGTGGCTCAGATCATGAACTCATTGCCAAATTGAGACTTAAATTGAAGAAATTTGGGAAAACCACTAGACCATTCATGTATGACCTAAATCAAATCCCTTATGATTATACAGTAGAAGTGAGAAATAGATTTAAGGGACTAGATATCATAGACAGATTGCCTGATGAACTATGGACAGAGGTTCATGACATTGTACAGGAGACAGGGATCAAGACCATCCCCATGGAAAAGAAATGCAGAAAAGCAAAATGGCTGTCAGAGGAGGTCTTACAAATAGCTGAGAAAAGGAGAGAAGCCAAAATCAAAGAAAAGGAAGGATGTACCCATTTGGATGCAGAGTTCCAAAGAATAGCAAGGAGAGCTAAGAAAGCCTTCCTTGGTGATCAGTGCAAAGAAATAGAGGAAAACAACAGAATGGGAAAGACTAGAGATCTCTTCAAGAAAATTAGACACACCAAGGGAACATTTCATGCAAAGATG
>NW_011494951.1:11645100-11645412 GCF_000754665.1 Bison bison bison | reverse complement strand
GGCTCTACCACTGAGATGGGGTGGGGATGCACCGGGGGTAGACCTGATGGCATCTCTGACTGACGTCCAGCTCCTTACCATTAAAACTTTGCTTGCCTCTGATGCCACCCAGGATGCAATCAGAGTAGCCTTCCAAAATGCCTCCCAGGCTAAGAGTGCTGGGGGAAACAAACATTCATCACATGAGTGCCTGTGAACGATCCTGAGTATATTCCTGACCACAATAAGACCGGTATGAACATAAAACTGAGATGTTCCTTCCAAGCGTCACCACACCAGTATAAGAGCCTCCTCTGGTCCACCAAGAGTCAG
>NW_011494951.1:11643578-11645000 GCF_000754665.1 Bison bison bison | reverse complement strand
AAGACCCTGATGCTGGGAGGGATTTGGGGCAGGAGGAGAAGGGGACGACCTAGGATGAGATGGCTGGATGGCCTCACTGACTCGATAGACATGAGTTTGGGTAAACTCCGGGAGTTGGTCATTGATAGGGAGGCCTGGCATGCTGCAATTCATGGGGTTGCAAAGAGTCGGACATGATTGAGTGACTGAAGTGAATTGAACTGAAGGGCTTAACTCGTGCTGGCCTGAGTCCTTCATGAATACATCTGACAAAATAACTCTGATCCCATCTTCTTTTAGCCATGTTATAATCCCAATCTGTTTCTATAGTTGGGACCACCCGATTCCCAGTGGGGAGGGTGGCTATCTCGTCCTCCCTCTTCCCTAATGATTCAAAACCAAGCCTTTCATCTCCATAAGCAACCACTTTTTCCAAAACTCTACTTTTTGAGTCAGGAGTCAGTGTTTGTCCCAAGATATACATCACATCCTTCCAAGTAAGGTCATAAAGCAGGGTAACACCTTTAAAAGCTCTAATATATTTTTCCAGGTATTCTAAATAGTCTCCCAGATCCTCCTCGATTCTCTGTATTTCTTGATAAGAAAAGGGCTTATTAACTCTCATAGACTGATTATTTCTCCTGGTGGGTGCTTCGTAAAGACGCAACAGCTGTTCCTCAGCCTCTCTGGCTTTTCTGCACATATGATCCCAGGGATATATTGGAGAAACCTGCTTTACTTTATCTCTTTGCCTCCTGTCCTCCATCTCATCTCTTACTTCAGTGGTCTGAGTTTCTATTGAAACCGGAGTAGTCTGAGGTTGTACTGAGACAGGAGTTGTTAGGACCTCTACTTTGGCAGTTTGAATCTCACTTTGGGTTTTTACGGAGACCAAGGCAACCCTTCTTTTTGGGGGCGGGGGGTGTTCTCTGGCTTCCAGTTTGCCTAGTTTGGAGCCCTGGGTACAGAGGCAAAGTAGGACAGGAAGGAGCTGAAGGTGTCACACCCAAATCTATACCCTTAGGACATAAGTCTGGCATATTTCACAGAGAGAAAAAGGGAAACACATATGCTACTTCTACCCATTTTCCTTGTTTTCTATAGAACCGGTCTAATTGTAAAACAGTATTATACTTAAGAGACCCTCCAACTGTCCATCGTTCACCATCCTCTGGTGGGTACTTCAGCCATGCAGTATCATATAGCAGGTGTGTCTTCTTTAAGCCCTGGGGATCAAATATATCCCAGTTTTTCCAGATACAGTTCAAAGGAGTGAGGGTGGAATTGTTAGCTCCCATGTGTAAGACAGAAAAGAAGCGACCAGCACCATCTTTCTACTGGAGGCATCCCTCCCTGCTCCAGTTGGGGGTGTAGAAAGACTTTACACCAAAGCTTTTCTTTCCTGGTCAGACTCAGTCTATCCCTTACCGACTCAGGTGCCGT
>NW_011494951.1:11641282-11643478 GCF_000754665.1 Bison bison bison | reverse complement strand
AAGGAGAGTTCGGTCCGCACGCTTTACCCATTTCTGGCCGGTCCCCAAAGGAGACATTGGGTGCCTCTTGGCATTGGCAGGTCAGTATAAACCCCCAACAGGTTTCTGCCATAAGCCGTATGAGGTCACCATGGAACCTCAGAGCAGGGCTTCTCACTTCCTTCATGCAGGATGTGTCATTCATTCACACAAGCACACCGTAGAGTTAGTAAAGTACAGCAGAAAACGAGTTCACTACAAGAACAAAGAACTAGAGCTCCAAGCATCCTTACCTTGTCCTGAAGAATCCCTGATGAGCCCCCAAGATGCAAGATTGTTGCTGAACCATGAAAAGATGCTGGGATTCTTGGCCTCTGGAGGAGAAGAATTCAATCTGGGGCCAGAGACGAAGCTTGATCACTCAGAGCTTTTGTGCAATAGAGTTTTATTAAAGTATAAAAGCGATAGAGAAAGCTTCTGACATAGACATCAGAAGGGGGCAGAAAGCGTACCCTCTTGCTAGTGTTAGCAATGGGGTTATATATCTCCAATTAGTTATTACAATAAATGAAAAGAATGTCTGGAGGTTGTCAAGACCTGACTAGACCTACCCCCATAATTTACATTTTAAGATAACAGGATTAGCCAGAAAGTTTTTTCAGAGACTGTCCTCAAGCAGGATACATTATTGTTATATAATCCTAAGGAATGTAGGGGGGGCGGGGTTTGTCCTTTCTTCCTCCTTGAGAACTCCAGACCCCTCTGTCCTAGGGGACGCCTGGACTTCTTATCAACCTGCCTAGGAAATGACTCTCTCACTTCCCCATTTTGGAAAAGCGTTTGACTGTTATCTCCTCAAATATTTTCTCATGCCCTTTCCTTTTGTCTTTTACTTCTGGGATGCCTATAATTAAAAATTTGGGGCACTTAACATTGGCCCAGAGATCTCTGAGATGGTGCCATTTCTTTTTCTTCTTTTTTATTTTTTCCACTCTGCTTCATTTATTTCCATCATTCTATCTTCCAGCTCACTTATCCACTCTTCTGCCTCAGTTACTCTACTCTTGTTTCCTTCCAGAGTGTTTTTAATCTCAGTTTTGTAATGTTCATTGCTGATTGACTTCTTTATTTCTTCTAAGTCCTTGTTAAACATTTCTCGCATCTTCTCAATCCATGTCTAGTCTCTTTATCTATATCTCCATTTTGTTTTCAAGATTTTGGATCATCTTTACTATGATTATTCTGAATTCCTTTTCAGGTAGACTTCCTAACTTCTCATATTTTGTTTGGTTTCATGGGTTTTTATCATATTCATTCACCTGCTGGATATTTCTCTGCTTTTTATTTTATTTAGTCTCCTGTGTTTGGAGTCTCCTTTCTGCAGGCTGCAGGGTCATAGTTCCTCTTAACTGTAGAGTCTGCTTCCTGTGGGCGGGGTTGGGCCAATGGCTTATGAAGGTTTCCTGGTTGAGGAAACTTGTGTCTGTGTTCTGATGAATGGAGCTGGATCTCGTGTCTCTGGATGGCAGTGCAGTATCCAGTAGCAAGATATGGTGTGTCTATGGGTTCGGTATGGCTTTGGGAAGCCTGTCTGTTAATGTTCAGGGTTGTGTTCCTGTTCTGATAGAGGATTAGCATGGGATGTCATACACTGGAGCTTGCTGCCTCTTGAGTGGAGCTTTGTCTCTCTGTAGCTGTGGAGGCCTTTGGGTGCACTCTCATTTATTAATGTTCCCTGGGGTCAGGATTTCTATGATGATCAAACATTTTGGAGTTGTGCTTCCTGCCACTGGATTTCGGGCACCACCTTTTACAGTAGCATCAAGACTTGTCTATCCACATAACACGGAAGATAAAACCCCTAGTTTAATGCTGAAGCAACTCTCCACAGCCAGGAACACCCAAAAAGTTTCACAGTTATATAGTGAAGAGAAGAGAGAGGAAGGAAAAAGAGGTAACCAGGAGGAGAAAAGGGAGCATCAAAAGAGAAGAGAGCAATCAAGCCCATAATCAAATCCTTAAGTGAAAATGGATACTAAAAATTACACTCTTAAAGATCCAAAATTGGTAACAAAAGTTCAAAAAGCAAAAATTAACTACCTAGAACAAACGTTAGACTCTCAAAAGTACAATGCAATACAAAAAAAAACACAAAATTAAAAATAGGAAATTTATTTAACAAATAAGAGTTTTTTAAAAAGGTAAAAGTAGGCTATG
>NW_011494951.1:11639855-11640372 GCF_000754665.1 Bison bison bison | reverse complement strand
GAAGTCCCTAAATTGTGTCTGACTCTTTATGATCCCATGGATCTCCCACCAGACTCCTCTGTCAATGGAATTTTCCAGGCAGGAGTACTGGAGTGGGTTGCCATTTCCTTCTCCAAAAAGGGCCATAAATGTCAGCTGGCTCGCTATCCTTTGATATTCTTTAGGGTGTGATTCTTTGTTCTGTGACTGCACCAGGGGCAGAGTGCTGCCTTCCTGCAGGAATGGTCCTTTGTTTTGCAGGAATCATCCTTTGTTTTTCTTTGTTTCTCTGGTGATCCCATGGTTTGGATTTTCTCTGTTCTGTCTGTGCTGTGTCACATTAGTCCCCTCAGAGTGTTTTCACAGCATTAAACTTTGGTCCTTTCCATAAGGACTGATGGCACAGCCCACACCTCTGCACCCAGCCCCGACTCACTGCAGGCATATGCAAGCATGTGAGCAGCTTCTTGGCTGGCGATTGCTGTTCGGCACAATTTCTGTCGTGAATTCTGTGGTGTTTTTTTTTTTTTTTTTAAAT
>NW_011494951.1:11639243-11639755 GCF_000754665.1 Bison bison bison | reverse complement strand
CCACAGAGTCCATAAGACTGTTCTATACATCAGTGTCTCTTTTGCTGTCTCGTACACCGGGTTATTGTTACCATCTTTCTAAATTCCATATATATGCGTTAGTATACTGTATTTATGTTTTTCCTTCTGGCTTACTTTCCTCTGAGGTTACTTATCTACCCACTGATCCCACCTGTGAGAGAGTTTCCTATTGTGTGAAAACTTATCCTTCACGACTCCAACCCCAATATGTGTTTCTGTCCCGAAATCCTTTGTCTCCCTTTTCTTCTTTGTCTTTTGTCCTACTTCCTTCCAAAGAGATTGGTTTGCCTTTCTAGATATCTGGGGTCCTCCGCTGGAGTTCAAAAGTTGTTTGTTGTGAGTTGCTCCACATGCAGATGAATTTTTGTTGTATTTGTGAGGGACAAAGTGGTCTCCACATCCTATTCCTCGGCCATCTTAAGACTGCCCCCACTTTCGGTTTGTTTTTGTTAATTTTTTCCTTCTCTTGTGTTTCCTGCCTATAGAAGTCC
>NW_011494951.1:11638708-11639143 GCF_000754665.1 Bison bison bison | reverse complement strand
AAAGGCAGTCTCAGTTAAACTGAAAGTTCTAATCTGTCCCCCCCGCCATTTCTGGGGCAGTTCCCCCTTCTTTACTTTGCTTAGGTTGGCCTCATCTGGTTGCAAGTCTGTCTTCTATGTCTGATCTCCACTATGACACAAAGGAGCAAAAATGGCTTCTTAATTTGGGCTCACTTCCTCAGTTGTGCTGTGGAGAGGGAGGAACACTGCAAACAAACAGCTGGTGTGTGTGGGGAGTACTTGCAGTAGATGCACAACACAGGGGTTTTCACAGCCCAAGGCACTGTACACTTCCAAGGTCTAATCCACTCAGGCTCCTGGGTGCACCATAAGGGCACAGTCCCAGGTGGGCCATGCATCTCCTCACTCGCAGCAGATATGAGGTGTCCAGTATGCCAGGAAGACCTGGGTAGTGACTGGTAGCCCCCTTAGAGC
>NW_011494951.1:11637731-11638608 GCF_000754665.1 Bison bison bison | reverse complement strand
AAAAACAAAACCGGGAGCTGACTGTGGCTCTGATCATGAACCCCTTACTGCCAAATTCAGACTGAAATTGAAGAAAGTGGAGAAAATCACTACATCATTCAGGTATTACTTGAATCAAATACCTAATGACTATACAGTGGAAGTGAGAAATAGATTTAAGGGACTAGATCTGATAGACAGAGTGCCTGATGAACTATGGACAGAGGTTCATGACATTGTACAGGAGACAGGGATCAAGACCATCCCCATGGAAAAGAAATGCAAAAAAGCAAAATGGCTTTCTGAGGAGACCTTACAAATAGCTGTGAAAAGAAAGGAAGTGAAAAGCAAAGGAGAAAAGGAAAGATATACCCACTGGAATGCAGAGTTCCAAGAATAGCAAAGAGAGATAAGAAAGCCTTCCTCAGCAATCAATGCAAAGAAATAGATGAAAACAACAGAATGGGAAAGACTAGAGATCTCTTCAACAAAATTAGAGATACCAAGGGAACATTTCATGCAAAGATGGGCTCAATAAAGGATAGATGGTAGGGACCTAACAGAAGCAGAAGATATTAAGAAGAGGTGGCAAGAATATACAGAAGAACTGTACAAAAAGATCTTCATAACCCAGATAATCACCATGGTGTGATCACTGACCTAGAGCCAGACATCCTGGAATGTGAAGTCAAGTGGGCCTTAGGAAGCATCACTACGAACAAAGCTAATGGAGGTGATGGAATTCCAGTTGAGCTATTTCAAATCCTGAAAGATGATGCTGTGAAAGTGCTGCACTCAATGTGCCAGAAAGTTTGGAAAACTCAGCAGTGGCCACAGGACTGGAAAAGGTCAGTTTTCATTCCAATCCCAAAGAAAGGCAATGCCAAAGAATGCTCAA
>NW_011494951.1:11634831-11637631 GCF_000754665.1 Bison bison bison | reverse complement strand
TGTTTCTCCTTGGGTTTATCATGTTAGGGACTCTCTATGCTTCTTGGACTTGGGTTGACTATTTCCTTTCTCATGTTGAGGAAATTTTTGACTATAATCTCTTCAAAGATTTTCTCAGACCCTTTCTTTTTCTCTTCTTCTTCTGGTACCCCATAATCCGAATGTTGGTGCATTTAATATTGTCCCAGATCTCTCTGAGATTATCCTCATTTCTTTTCATTCTTTTTCCTTTATTCTGCTCTTCAGCAGTTATTTTCAATGTTGCATCTTCCAGCTCACTTATTCATTCTTCTGACTCAGTTATTCAGCAATTGATTCCTTCTAGAGTATTTTTAATTTCAGTAATTGTGTTGTTCATCTCTGTTTATTCTTTATTTCTTCTAGGTCCTTGTTAAATGTATTAATTGATTGTTGCATTTTCTCCATTATATTTTCAAGATTTCTATCATCTTTAGTATCAATCTCCTGATTTATTTTTCAGGTAGTTTGCCTATTTTTTCTTCATTTAAACTTGTGAGTTTCTACCTTGTTCCTTCATTTGTGCAATATTTCTCTGCCTTTTCTTTTTTTCCCTAACTTACTGTGTTTGAGGTCTCCTTTTCCCAAGCTTTAAGGTTGTATTCCTTTTGGTTTCTGCCCTCAGTGGGTAAAGTTGGTCCAATAGTTTGTTTAGGCTTCATGCTGGTAGTCACTTGTGCCTGTGTTCTGGTGGGAGGATGTAAGATTTGTTTTGTTTTATTTTTCCCCTCTGATGGGCAAGGCTGTGTGAAGTGGTATATTTTGGGGTGCCCATGGTAATCTTGTCTTCTGATGATTGGGTTTGTGTTTCTGTCTTGCTTGTTGCTTGGGTGAGACGTCTTACACTGAATGCTGCTGGATCTTGTATACAGGTTGGGGCCTTTGTAGGAGTTCTCACTAAGCAATGCTCCCTGAAGTTAGTAGTTCTGTGGAAGTCTAGGGTCTTGGACTCAGCGCTCCCACTCCAAAGCCTAAGGCTCGATCTCTACCCAGAAAACTGAGACTCCATAAGTCATTTGTTATGGCATTAAAGGGGATTAAAACAAACATACAAAAACAAAACACAAATCAGGAAACAAAAGATAAATGCAAGAGAAATGGTGCATACAAAATCAGGCAAATAATAACAAAACTAATGGAACACACACATATACACACACAAACAAAACAAAAGCAGTCCAGAAAAAGAAAATACAAGATGAGTGATACAGTGAGTAAAGGAAACCAAAGATGATATCCACCAATTTAAAACGAAAGTAACAAAAGCACAAACCAGAAAACAAAGCGAAAGCAAGGTGCCAACTGGGAAATAAAGCAAACAAGACAAAACCAACAAACATGGTGAAAAACAGAACAAAAGGAAGAAAGAATAGAAAAGCACCCTGGTGAGGATCAGGTGTGGATGTGGCATAGCTGCTTGGATTGCAGGGACCCTGGCAGCACCAGGTACACAGGGGAGCCAGAGGCTAAGAAAGTGGGAGATAGGGTGATTTGGTGCTCTTACGGTTTTTTCCTAGCCTCTGGCAGCTCTGCCCCAGTGGAAATCAAGTGTGGAGGTGGCACGGTTGCTTCGATCATGGGGACCCTGGCAATGCCAGTTATGGAGGATCACCATCATCCATTTTCGCAGGAGATACAGTGCTATTAGGGTTTGTTCTAACCTCTGGCACCTCTGCCTGAGTGAGGACTGAGCATGGAAGTGGTGCAGCTGCTTCAATCATAGGGACCTGAATGACACCAAGCGTGCTGGGAAACCAACTGCCTCATCTGCAGGAGCTATGGTCCTATTAGAGTCTTTTGCAGCTGGTGTTCAAAGGGCCTTTCTGTTGCTTGACACGTTCAGGCACTTAAATGGACCCCTGGCTGGGGTCCTTCCCTACTTCCCAGCTTGTTAGGCACTAAAAGGGCTACCCTCTCTGGTGTCTTTCTCTATGACTTAACTACCGACACTGGCTTGTAGGGAGAGAGAGGCTCCAGTGATGGCTGCACCCACTGTGTGACTCAGCAGTATCAGCTTGCCTCCGTGGCTGCCTGACTTTCTTCCACAGACATTTCCCACTGAGATCTCCTCCCTGTGTCCCCTCAGGCTGTATTACCACAGTCAACAGCAGACCTTACCCTGGGATTGCTCTTCAATCCTTAAGCTCCAGCTCATAGCCGCCACACTTTCTAGGGGACTTGTGTCCCTATCCAGGGTACGTAAGGCTACATCAAGGATTGCCTGTGTGATTCTCATTCCATTCAACCTGTAACAGATCAGCTGCTTTACTCTTTAACATTTTCATTTGCTTCTCCTCTGTGCCAAACAGTTGCCCTGATGGGGGATCAGATCCCTGGTTCAGTTCCCCTATCCTCCATGTGCAGGTCCAGTCCTGCTCACTTTCCACTTTTTCTCCTTCTTCCTTAGCCCTACTGAGTTTTGTGTGGATCTGTATATTCCTTGCTGGTGGTCAGGGATTCCTTACCACTCTCAGCTGGTGTTCTTCAAGATCTTCTGTGTCTGAAGGTGTGTTCCTGATGCATCTGTGAGTATCAGGATATACAGAGATGTACTCCACGTCAGCCTACTCCTCTACCATCTTGTCTCTCCAAGCCCCAGTTATTAATAATACCATCACCCAATCATTGGGTTCTCAAGGAAAGGATGCTGAAGTAGTTTGCCATTCCCTTCTCCAGTGGGGAAGGTTTTGTCAGAACTTTCCACCATGACCCATCCACCTTGGGTGGCCCTGCATGGCATGGGTTATAGTTTCATTGAGTTAGACAAGGCCATGATCCATGT
>NW_011494951.1:11633312-11634731 GCF_000754665.1 Bison bison bison | reverse complement strand
GTTGACCTCCTTCAAAAGGACTTATGCCAGCATGCCTCGGCTCCTAGGACTGTTGTATTCAGTGCCCCTGACTGGCCACCCATGCTTCCACCTGGAAACTCACAGGCAAGTCTGGCTCAGTCTCTTGTGGGGTCACTGCTCATTTCTCCTGGGTCCTGGTGTGCATGTTTTGTTTGTGCCCTCTGAGAATCTGCTTCCCATGTCCGATGGAAGTTTTGTAATCAAATCTCACTGGCCTTCAAAGTTAAAGTCCCTGGGGGTTCTCAGTCCCTTTGCTGGATCTCCAGGTTTGGAAATCTATTGTGGGTTCTAGAACTTTTGCAAAAGTGTGAGAACTTCTTTGCTATAATTGTTCTCCAATTTGTGGGTCGTCTACTCAGTAGATCTATAGTGGGGCTAATGGCGACCTCTTTCAAGGGGACTTATGCCACATGCTGTGCCTCCCAGGTCTGCTGCAGCTAGAGTCCATGTCCCCAAAGCAGGCCACTGATGACCCATGCCTCCACAGGAGACACTAAAACACTCAAAAGCAGTTCTGGCTTAGTCTCTTGTGGGGGCCACTGCTCCTTTCCCTGGATCCCAGTGCAAACAAGAGTTTTGTTTATGCCCTCCGAGTGTCTCTAGCAGGTATGGGGTTTGATTCTAAATGTGATTTTGCCCCTCATGCAATCTTGTTGAGTCTTCTCCTTTGCACTTGGACGTGGGGGTATCTTTTTTTGGTGGGACCCAACATTATCCTATCAATGGTTGTTCAGCAGTTACTTGTGATTTTGGTGTTCTCAAAGGAGAAGATGAGTGTACTTTCATCTACTCCACCATCTTGATAAATAGATGAGAGAGAAGAAAGACTTCTTAAGTGATGAATACAAAGAAATAGAGGAAAACAATAGAATGGGAAAAACTAAAGATCTCTGCAAGAAACTTAGAGATACCAAGGGAACATTTCATGCAAAGATGGGCACAATAAAGGAAGGAAACAATATAGACCTAACAGAAGCAGAAGATATAAAGAGGTGGCAAAAATACACAGAAAAATTATAAAAAGGGATCATAATTACTGAGATAACCACAATGGTGTGATCACTTACCTAGAGCGAGACATCCTAGAATGCAAAGTCAGGTGGGCCTTAGGAAGCATCACTATCAGCAAAGCTAGTGGAGGTGATGGAATTCCAGTTAAGCCACTTCAAATCCTAAAAGATGATGCTGTGGAAGTTCTGCACTCAATATTCCAGCAAATTTGGAAAATAGCAGTGGCCATAGGACTGGAAAAGTTCAGTTTTCATTCCAATGCCAAAGAACAGAACTACCACACAATTGGACTCATTTCCCACACTCACAGAGTGATGTTCAAAATTCCCCAAGCTAGATTTCAACAGTATGTGAACCAAAAACTTCCAGATGTTCAAGCTGAATTTA
>NW_011494951.1:11632690-11633212 GCF_000754665.1 Bison bison bison | reverse complement strand
TTCAGCATCAGTCCTTCCAATGAATATTCAGGACTGATTTCCTTTAGGATTGACTGGTTTGATCTTCCTGCAGTCCAAGGGACTCTCAAGAGTCTTCGCCAACAGCACAGTTCAAAAGCATCAATTCTTCAGCGCTCAGCTTTCTTAAGCTGAGCGTGAGTCCAACTCTCACATCCACACATGACTACTGGAAAAACCATACTTTAGACTAGATGAACTTTTGTTGGCAAAGTAATGTCTCTGATTTTTAATGTGCTGTTGGTTTGGTCATAGGTTTTCTTCCAAGGAGCAAGCATCTTTTAATGTCGTGGCTGAGTCACCATCTGCAGTGATTTTGGAGGAAAGAAAATAAAGTCAGCCACTGTTTCCATTTTTCCCCATCTATTTGCCATGAAGTGATGGGACCGGATGACATGATTTAGTTTTTTGAATGTTGAGTTTTAAGCCAACTTTTTCACTCACCTCTTTCACTTTCATCAAGGGGCACTTTAGTTCCTCTTTGTTTTCTGCCATAAAGGTAAT
>NW_011494951.1:11632039-11632590 GCF_000754665.1 Bison bison bison | reverse complement strand
AAAGTCTCAGGGTTCACAGAAGAAGACGCTCTTCCCTTCTACCTCTACCTAGGGCTAGCAAAGCCCTACTGGTTGCAGCTGAGCCCTGCCCTGAGAGGTAGGGGGAGAAGTCCACTGAAGGCAGGATCTGATGCCTCTGTGTCTTTCCCTCTGTAATATTGGTATTTATAATGAGAAATATATGTCATCTTTGTCCCAGTTCATAAAACAGGTTCTTGAAATGCTTATAAATTCCTAAGTAGTAAGAATGGTAGAAGCATTTTTCTTCTAATGACGCAACACTGGTTGTGTCCCTGGATGGGAGACAGTCACCAGAAAGACAAGGCCATGATTAGAAGTTTCATATTTTCAGGCCTCCACTTCCAATTCTCCGGAGAGGGGCTGGAAATTAACTTAAAGATAGATGAGTCCTATATGAGAAAGCCTACATAAAATCCCAATAGCATGGGATTTGAAGGGCTTTCAGTTTGGTGAACACATCTACATATACGAAGAGAGGGATGGACCCCTACTCCACAGGGACAGAACCCACCAGACCTCAACTTATGTAT
>NW_011494951.1:11631705-11631939 GCF_000754665.1 Bison bison bison | reverse complement strand
ATAGAAGTCCCTTTTACCTTTGTTGTAAAGCTGGTTTGGAGGTACTAAATTCTCTTAACTCTTGCTTATCTGTAAAGCTTTTGATTTCTCCCTCAATTTTGAATGAGATCCTTGCTGGTAGAGTAATCTTGATTTTAAGTTTTTCTCTTTCAGTACTTTAAGTATATCCTGCCATTCCCTTCTGGCTTGCAGAGTTTCTGCTGAAAGATCAGCTTTTAAGTATATAGGATTTCC
>NW_011494951.1:11628592-11631605 GCF_000754665.1 Bison bison bison | reverse complement strand
AGATGGTGACTGCAGCCATGAGATTAAAAGACACTTGCTCCTTGGAAGAAAAGCTATGACAAACCTAGACAGTGTATTAAAAAGCAGAGACATCACTTTGACAACAAAAGTTCCATGTAGTCAAAGCTATGGTTTTTCTAGTAGTCATGTATGGATGTGAGTGTTGGACCATAAAGAAGTCTAAGCATTAACGAATTGATACTTTTGAACTGTAGTGTTGGAGAAGACTCTTAAGAGTCCCTTGGACTGCAAGGAGACCAAATCAGTCAATCTTGAAGGAAATCAGAAAGGAATCTTAAAGGAAATCCTTAAGGAGTCTTAAATCTTAAAGGAAAACTTCATTGGAAAGACTGATGCTGAAGCTGAAACTCCAATAATTTGGCCACCTGGTGCAAAGAGCCAATTCATAAGAAAAGACTCTGATGCTGGGAAAGATTGACGGCAGGAGAAGTAGGGCCGGCAGAGGACGAGATGGCTAGATGGCATCACCAACTTGATGGACGTGAATTTGAGCAAACTCTGGGGATGGTGAAAAACATAGAAACCTGGTATGCTGCAGTCCATGGTGTCGCAAAGAGTCAGACATGAGTCACTGACTGAACAACAACAAGCCATCCATGTTGTTTATTCATTTTAAATATAGCAATATGTACATGTTGATTCCAAACTCCCTAATTATTCCTTTGCTCCATCCTTCCTCCCTGCAACCAACTGTTCTCTAAGTCTGTGAATCTGTATCTGTTTTGTAAATAAGTTCATTTGTATTATTTATTTTTAGATTCCACATATAAGGGATGTCATTTGATATTTCTCCTTCTCTGTCTTACTTCATTCCGTATGACAGTCTCTAAGCCCATCCAAAATGCTGCAAATGACATTATTTCTTTCTTTTTAATGGATGACTGATATTCTATTGTAAAGAAAATGTGCCACCATGTTTTTTGACTTGAGCATTTAGCCCATTGACATCTGAAGTAGTTATTGATAGGTATAAAATTCCCATTTTATTACTTGTTTTCCAGTTGTTTTGTAGTTCTTCTCCATTCATTGCTTCTTTTTATTTTTTCCTTTGTGGTTTGATTATTTTGTTTAGTGGTATGCTTGTATTCCTTTCTCATTTGTTTTTGTGTATGTATCATAGATTTTTGATTTGTGGTTAGCATGGGGTTCATATATGTTGACCTATAACTTATACCTACTCTTTCAAACTTGTAATCATTGCAGTTCAAACACATTCTAAAAAAATCTACACTTTTTACTTCCCTCCCCCACATTTTTAGTTTTTTGATGTCATATTTTGTTTCTTCATAGTTATCTCTTAACTGTTTATTGTAATTATTGTAATTATAGTGGCTTTTATAATTTTTGTCTTTTTAATCTTTGTACTGGCTTACTTAATTACTTGAGTTTCAGCCTTTACTACATATCTGCCTTTCCTGGTGGAATTTTCCCTTTCCAAAGATTCTTACTTCTTTTCCACTTAGAGAAGACCTTTTAACATTTCTATTAGTGTAGATTTATTATTGATGAACTCCTTTAGTTTTTTCTTTTTTGAGAAGTTCTTTATCTCTCCCTTGCTTCTGAATGATAATCTTACTGGATAGAGTATCCTCAGTTACAGGTTTTTTTCCCTTCAGCACTTTTAATACATTATACCACTCCCTCCTTTCCTACAAAGTTTCTGCAGAGAAAGTAGCTGATACTCTTACAGAGAGTCCCTTGTATATTACTTTTTCTTCTGTTTTTTCCTTTAAATTCTGTATTTAAATTTTGTTATTTTAAATATGGTATGTCTTGGTGTGGACTTGTTTGGTTCATCTTGTTTGGTATGCTCTGTGATTCCAGCTTTTCTGTATCTGTTTCCTTCTACAAATTTGGAAAACTTTCAGCTATAATGTCCTCAACTACATCTTCAATCCTATTCTCCCTCATTTCTTCTTCTGGTACTCCTATTATACTGTTACTGTCAATTTCCTGTTTTATGGCTGTTAGCATTTGTCTTATATATTGAGGTGCTCCTATGCTGGGTGCATATGTACTTATAATTGTTATATCTTCTTCTTGGATTGATCCCTTAATCCTTATGTAATGTCCGTCTTTGTCTCTTGTAACAGTCTTTATTTTAAAGTCCTTTGTCTGCTTTGAGTATTGCTACTCTAGCTTTCCTTTTATTTCCATTTGCTTGGAATATCTTTTTCCAGCCCCTCACTGTAAGTTTCTGTTTCTCTAAGTCTGAAGTGGATCTCTTGTAGATAGAATATATATGGGTCTTTTTTTTTTTAATTAACTTATTTATTTTAATTGGAGGCTAATTGCTTTATTTAATTGTTGTGGTTTTTGCCATACATCAAAATGAATCAGTGAGTGGTATACATGTGCCCTCCCATCCTGAAACCTCCTCCTACCTCCCTCCCTCCCCTATCCCTCTGGGTCATCCCACAGTACCAACTTTGAGTACCCTGCTTCATGCATTGAACTTGCCCTGGTCATCTATTTTACATATGGTATTGTACATGTTTCAATGCTATTGAATCAAATCATCCCAGCCTTGCCTTCTACGGACATAGTCCAAAAGTCTATTCTTTACATCTATGCTCTTTTGCTGTCTTACATATAGGGTCATCATTGCCATCTTTCTAAATTGCATACATGTGCATTAATATACTGTACTGGTGTTTCTCTTTCTGACTTACTTCACTCGCATAATATGCTGCAGTTTCATCCATCTCATTAGAACTGACTTAATGCGTTCTTTTTTTCTATAGGTGAGTAATATTCCATTCTGTATATATACTATGACTTCCTTATCCATTCATCTGCCAATAGGCATCTAAGTTTCTTCCATGTCCTAGCTATTGTAAACAGTGATGCAATGAACACTGAGGTACACATGCCTCTTTCAATTCTGGTTTCCCAGTGTGTATGCCCAGCAGTGTGATTGCTGGGTCGTATGGCAGTTCTATTTCCAGTATTTTAAGGAATCACCACACTGTTCTCCATAGTGTCTATACTA
>NW_011494951.1:11627674-11628116 GCF_000754665.1 Bison bison bison | reverse complement strand
TCTAAGAGTTTTATATTTTCTGGTCTTAAATTTAGATCCTTAATCCATTTTGAGTTTATTTTTGTGTGTGGTGTTAGAAAGTGTTTTAGTTTCATTCTTTTACAGATGGTTGACCAGTTTTCTCAGTACTGCTTCTTATAGAGATTGTCTTTTCTCCACTGTATATTTTTGCCTCCTTTGTCAAAAATAAGGTGTCCATAGGTGCGTGGATTTACCTCTGGGCTTTCTATTTTGTTCCATTGATCTATATTTATGTCTTTGTGCCAGTTCCATACTATCTTGATGACTGTAGCTTTGCAGTATAGTCATAAATCAGGAAGATTGATTCCTCCAGTTCCATTCTTCTTTCTCAAGATTGCTTTAGCTATTCAAGTTTTTTTTGTGTTTCCATATAAACTGTGAAATTATTTATCCTGGTTCTGTGAAAAATATTGTTGGTAGC
>NW_011494951.1:11625512-11627574 GCF_000754665.1 Bison bison bison | reverse complement strand
AGCGACCCCATGGACTGCAGCCTACCAGGCTCCTCCATCCATGGGATTTTCCAGGCAAAGTACTGGAGCGGGGTGCCATTGCCTTCTCTGGTGAATGTCTTATGTCATTTTAATTATTTGACTAGCCAAAAGAAATAAAAGGGGAAAAAGAAAAATACCACCACCCCTTGTTTGTTGACAAGTATCACCCACCTGATTTCAGAAGAGGCCAACAGAGTCCCTTAACAGACATATTCTCTTAGTCAAAGAAGAGCCAATTAGAAGGAAAGATCAGGGGGAAATGTCAGGCAAGAGAGACCCAGTGATCTCAGCTGCCCTTTTCTCTGTAATCAGTGGGTTAGAGATGGATTGCTTCATGCCAGGATTTTTGCTGAAGCTAAAAGAAGGACTGAAATCAGGGTGAAGCAAGTGAGGCACCCAGACTACAAAATTTAAATCTCTCTCACTCTCAAGTTCCCTTGTACCCTCAACTCTTCTCTTGCCTCACCCTAGTTCCAGCCCTGGGTGCTCGGCTCTCTCTAGTATCACTGTGGAGGACTGGGTGATTTCCTTTTTCCTCAGTTTATTCAAAATAAGGCTATAATTTTTCAAAGAGAACTTAAGTTAAAAACTGGCAATAAAAAAAGAAACAAAAAAGCCTGGAGAAAACATCTTTCAAAACCATTTACTAGTCATTTAACCGAAGTTCATGTTAAAAACAAACATTTCCTGGAATTGAGAGAAAAGTGAAAAAGAAAGCAAATGTCTGTTTCCTGTATTGGGCATTGACATGGACTAATGGGAGGTAAATGTGTGGTGAAATAAACTTGGTTTCAAGTCTGATTTTATTCTAAGGGATTGCTTTTACTCCATCACTAATTTATACATTTACTGAAATCTTACCATGTACAGAAAGTTTACTTATTCTGTGAGAGAATCTGAGGTGCATCAGACTCCATAATCTCTAGACCAAAGCATAGCAATAGAGAAGACATGGGCACTGACACAAAGCCCAGCACAAGAACACAAGAACAAGCACTTACACAGAAACACTCAGAGGTGCAGATTGAGCAGTGGAGGGAACTCTGCTGCTAAAGACACGTCCCTTGATAGTTCTTGTTGTGACAGATTCGATCATCAAACAAATTGTGTGCTGGGGGAAAGAATTCATACGTGAACATCTACTTCAGGCCAAGCACTGGGTGAGATTAACCTACCGCATTTTATCTTCACTAATATTATGCGAGAGGATGGTGCTACTGACACAAATTCATTCCACTCCTCGACTGCTCCTCATTACTTAAGTCACCCTCTCCACACTCATAAGCAAATATAGCTAGGAACTGCTGGACCCTGGACTCAAACTAATGGCTGACCTTTAAACTCTGGCCTACCAGAAAACACTTCCATTCCTATTCTAAAAGTAGGAAAAGGGAAGTCTTATTGGAAGGGTACTATTCCAGCCCTTCTTATACCTTCTTTGTGTTTCATGTCACTCACTGAAATGCCTGTTAATATTCTCACATAAAACTGAAGAAACAGGCTCAAACAGACCAACCATTTTCATATTCAATCATGATATTTTGTTCATATGGTTCATGCACTACATGTGGGATACAAAGATGAATAAGACAGATCCCCCACAACTGGGAGGAACAAAGGGAGGTGGGATGTTTGAAGTTGGGGGATGGGAGAAATGAGGGAGACAAGCAGCAGTTACAGAGCAGCACACTGACGGGAGCATCGGCAGGTGGAGTCAGTGCTCTGAGAGCAGCACAGACAGCTCAGTACAGGCCCGTGTAGGGGAGATGGACAGGTGCACTGGGAGTGGAAAGGGGAAATATGAGATGACGTGGGTAGCATTTCTAGAGGTCCTGGGAAAAATGAGTATGAGGTTCTCCTCCACGAAAACATGTGCAGACATATACAGCTTGAAACAGAGGAACAACAGAGCAGGCAGTACTGTTTACAAGCAAAATTATAATGAATTAAATCATGGGGTAAGATAATAATTAATGAAACAAAATGCTTTACATGAGATGTGTAAGGGAAAACAGATTTTTAACATTACTCAAAAGCTCTG
>NW_011494951.1:11624949-11625412 GCF_000754665.1 Bison bison bison | reverse complement strand
CCTGAGAAATCTGTATGCAGGTCAAGAAGCAACAGTTAGAACTGGACATAGAATGACAGACTGGTACCAAGTTAGGAAAGAGTACATCAAGGATGTATGTTGTCACCCTGCTTATTCAACTTAAATGCATAGTATATCATGTGAAATGCCAGGCTGGATGAAGCTCAGGCTGGGATCAAGATTACCAACAGAAATATCAAGAACTGTAGATATGCAGATGACACCACCTGAACTAAAGGGCCTCTTGATGAAAGTGAAAGAGGAGAGTGAAAAAGCTGGCTTAGAACTCAGCATTCAAAAAATGAAGATCATGGTACTTGGTCCCATCAGTTCATGGCAAATAGATGGGAGAACAATGGAAACAGTGACAAATTTTATTTTCTTGGGCTCCAAAATCATTGCAGATGGTGACTGCAGCCATGAGATTAAAAGACACTTGCTCCTTGGAAGAAAAGCTATGACA
>NW_011494951.1:11623323-11624849 GCF_000754665.1 Bison bison bison | reverse complement strand
TGGTATTAGGGTGATGGTGGCCTCATAGAATGAGTTCTTCAGTTTACATTCTTCTGAAGTTTTCTAGAAGATTTTGAGTTGGATAGGTGTTAGCTCTTCTCTAAATTTTTGGTTGCATTCACCTGTGAAGTCATCTGGTCCTGGGCTTTTGTTTGTTTTACGATTTTTTATTACTGTTTCAATTTTCATACTTGTGGTGAGTCCATTCATATTTTCTATTTCTTCCTGGTTCAGTTTTGGAAGATTTTACTTTTTTAAGAAGTTGTACATTTTTTTGGCATATAATTTCTGATGGTAGTCTCATGATCTTTTGTATTTCTGTGTTTTCTGTTGTGAGTTCTCTATTTTCATTTCTGATTTTATTGATTTGATTCTTCTTTCATTTTTTCTTGATGAGTCTGACTAACAGGGTTTATATATTTTATTTATCTTCTCTAATAACAAGCCTTTGGTTTTGTTGGTTTTTGCTATGATCTCCTTCAATTCTTTTTCATTTATTTCTGCTCTGATTTTTATGATTTCTTTCTTTCTACTAAATTCGGGTTTCTTATTTTTTTTTTCTAGTTCCTTTAGGTGTAAAATTAGGTTGTTTATTTGATGTTTTTCTTGTTATTTGAGGTAGGCTTGTATTGCTATGAATCTCCCTATTAGCACTGCTTTTAATGAATCGCATAGATTTGGGTTGTCATGTTTTCATTTTCATGTATATTTTCTATATATATTTTGTTTCTATGTATATTTTTATTTCCTTTTTGATATTTTCTGTCATGTTTTGCTTATTCAGAATGTGATGTTTAGCCTCCATATGTTTAGCCTCCATAAGTATGTCCGGATATTCCCTTCTGGCCTAAGGAGTTTCTTTTGAAAGATCAGTTGTTATCCTTATGGGGATCCCCTTGTGTGTTATTTGTTGCTTTTCCCTTGCTGCTGTTAATATTTGCTCTTTGTGTTTGATCTTTGTCATTTGATTAATATGTGTCATGGGGGTTTTTGCCTTTGGTTTATCCTGTTTGAGACTCTCTGCATTTCTTGAACTTGGGTGGCTATTTCCTTCCTCATTTTAGGGAAGTTTTTGACTATTATGTCCTCAAGTATTTTCTCATGCCCTTTATTTTTGACTTCTTCCTCTGGGACACCTATGATTTTAATGTTGGGGCATTTAACATTGTGCCAGAGGTCTCTGAGGTTCTGCGCATTTCTTCTAATTCTTTTTCTTGTTTACTCTCTGCTTCACTTATTTTTACCATTATATCTTCCACATTATTTATCCTCTCTTCTACCTCAGTTATTCTACTGTGGGTTCCTTCCAGAGTGCTTTTCATCTCAGTTATTGTTCATTATTGATTGACTCTTCTTTATTTCCTCTAGGTCCTTTTTAACCATTTCTTGCATCTTCTCAATCCTTGTCAGTAATCCATCTGTAACTCCATTTTGTTTTCAAGATTTTGGATCATCATTACTATCATTATTCCGAATTATTTTTCACGTTTCTTCACCAGCTGAATATTTCTCTGCCTTTTCATTTT
>NW_011494951.1:11622730-11623223 GCF_000754665.1 Bison bison bison | reverse complement strand
ATAATGCCCTCAAGGTCAAACCATGTTGTCACAAATGGCAGGATTTCTCTCTCTCTTTTTTTTTTTTTTGCTGAGTAATAGTCCATTAGAAATGTACCACACTTTCTTATCCATCCATCCATCAATGGACATTTATGTTGCTTTCAACTTTGGTTATTGTAAATACTGGAATGAACCTGGTCAGGGATGGGGAGGATCTTTTCAAATTAGTATTTTCTTTCCTTTAGATAAATACCCACTGGTGTCACTGGTGGATCATGATATTTGATAGAAACTGGAAAAGGTTGCTGCTGCTTCTGCTGCTAAGTTGCTTCAGTCATGTCCGACTCTGTGCGACCCCATAGACAGCAGCCCACCAGGCTCCCCCATCCCTGGGATTCTCCAGGCAAGAACACTGGAGTGGGTTGCAATTTCCTTCTCCAATGCATGAAAGTGAAAAAATAAAGTGAAGTTGCTCAGTTGTGTCCAACTCCTAGCGACCCCATGGACTGCT
>NW_011494951.1:11619132-11622630 GCF_000754665.1 Bison bison bison | reverse complement strand
GACATTCTAAGGTACCCTTGTCTCTTTTCTGAAATTCTTTCCCTATCCTGTTTCTCCCATGTTCTTTATCTGGTGCTCACCCCAGGCCACCATAAATAAACATGCACACACACCGCTCCCCCCCAGATTAGTCTTCCATTTGCAATAACCTTAACACCCAGGAATCACAATGTAAAAACAATTATAAATCACAATTATCTAATCATAAATATATAAATAAAATAAGTCACAATTATAAATGAATGAATGAATAAATAAATGAGTAGGATTTCTTAAAATCAGCTGATTTTTTAAAAGAATTAAAAAAAAAACACACAAAAGTGAAACCAGTTTTTCACTTTCTGCTTGCCCTTTTACCACAGAACAAGCTGAGGTCTAGGCTGGAGATTTCAATAAGCAAACTGCCAGATTTGGGGAAGGAACCTGCTCTGCTTTCTCGCTCATCTCTTTGGAACAAACTGAAGGCAGGAGCTTGGCCTCAAGGAGGCAGGTAAGGAAGGAAAAGGAGAGAATTGGGTAGACAGAGAGATACAACAACATACTCAGAGACTTAAAAAACAGAAATTGATGGAAACGGGATTAGGGACAGTCAGAGATCAAGGCAGATTAAGGCATGAAGAGAACACAAATATGAATCTAACATTCTCATTGTTCCAATAAACAGCTCCAAATCTGACGGAAAGGGAGTACATTACCAAAAGAGACAAACAATTTGCTAACTTCTATCATCAAATAAAAATAAATTTACACTTACATAAAAAAGAGACTTCATTTGAAAGGATTATTGCAATAAAGGGAAAGAGACTATTGTAATAGAGAAAATAATTCAAACAGAACTGCAAGCATCTCAAAGGACATGCAGAAAGGAATTTTCTTTTGAAGGGAAGGGTCAACAAACTAGAAAGAACACAGAATAGAGGGTGTGTATAAAAGGAAATATTTTTATTCTTAATTCTTAGGAGGGATCATTAAGGAGGGGTCATATGCTGGATCAGGATGAGGATGGGTCAACCTTAAGGGGGCTAAAAAGGAGAGAAGTTTAATTAATGCTTAGTTTCAAACACTGTAGTTGATCAAGGGCACAAACAGCTCAGTGAAAGTTTCATGAGGCAAAGAATGGAATTTAAAGGGCCTTTGTCTGATTTCATATTTAAAACAAGTAACCAAGAAAGATCTACTGTATAACAATAAAGAGAGAAAGAAAAGCAGTTAATTTTTAAAAAGGGGGTCTGTGTCTGGCCTCCTTATAAATAATAGGGGAACACACCAATGAGTCCTACCAAAGTCATATGCAAAAAGGGGGCTCTTTGCAGTAAGTTAATTCTCAGAGCACAAAAGGTTGCATGGATGTCTTTTAACCATCACTGCTTTCCAAGAGCAAAGGACTCATGAAAAGTTTAACTTTATTATGACTCATGTAAGTAAGAGGTGCTACGGTAAATACAGAGAAAAGGGAACTAACTGGACCTGGCAGAATAAAGTAAGGCTTCACAAATAAGGAGAATTGGGTTAGGGGTATAGTATCCTGGGAAATGCTCATCTAATATAATATTGTGCTGATCTAATATTTGAATTGATATAAAACAGATTAACAGGACAAAGTTAAGTTTAATTACATACTTACAGAATCCCCACCAAGACTCAAAGATGGTCTGCAACTGAGGCATATATACCATCTCAAGCTAAGGAGGAGGCAGTAGGGGTCTGGGGCTTCAAAGAGGAGGGTGACAGTTAAGAAGATGGGAAGAGCAAATGATTGGTAAGCAAATGTTTGCGATGCTGCGCAATATGTCTTTCTGATAAAAAAGCTTTCTCTGGTAATAGTTCTTTATGGTACAGTGTTAGTCGCTCAGTCACTCCACTCTTTGTTAATCCACGGACTGTAGCCAACCAGGCTCCTCTGTCCATGGAGTTCTCCAGGCAAGAATATTGAAGTGGGTTGCCATTTCCTTCTCCAAGAATTTCTGGTACAGGCCCTCTATATAAATCTTTTAGGCAGTTCAAGAAGAGGTAAAAAACTATTCCTGAGTCTGCTGCTGCTGCTGCTAAGTCACTTCAGTCGTGTCCGACTCTGTGCGGCCCCATAGACGGAAGCCCACCAGGCTCCCCCATCCCTGGGATTCTCCTGGCAAGAATACTGGAATGGGTTGCCATTTCCTTCTCCAGTGCATGAAAGTGAAAAGTCAAAGTGAAGTCACTCAGTCATGTCCGAGTCTTAGCGAACCCATGGACTGCAGCCTACCAGGCTCCTCCATCCATGGGATTTTCCAGGCAAGAGTACTGGAGTGGGGTGCCATTGCCTTCTCTGATTCCTGAGTCTGCTGGGTCTTAATTGTCTTCTGCTCAGAACAATCCACATGTCAAAGTGGCAGATTTGGACGTACGTGGTATACTCTGCTCCACCTCAACATACAGGGTTAAAAAAACTATGAGATTGAGGAAAGATGGCAGAGAACAGCTTTTAAGGGAAGAAAGTGAACTAGAAGTTCAGAAAAGGAAAAAGAGTGGTTGTAAAAAGAAATAGGTTGGGACTTAGCTTAGCTCCCCAGTGGGGGAGCTAAGATGCCAACTGCCTTGCAGCCAGGAAACCAAACCATAAAAGAGAAGTAATATTATAGCAGAAGGCCCAGATGGTAAAGCGTCAGCCTACAATGCTGGAGACCTGGCTTCAATCCTTAGGTCTGGAAGATCCTCTGGAGAAGGAAATGGCAAGTCACTCCAGTACTCTTGCCTGGATAATCCCATGGACAGAGGAGCCTGGTAGGCTACAGTCCATGGGGTCACAAAGAGTCAGACACAACTGAGTGACTTCATTTCACTTCATTTCAAAGAAAAAAAGGGGTGACTGGGTTGATTGTTGCCAGATTGTGAGAGGGATTGAATGCTAGGGCCAAGTAATTTGATCATATCATAAACCAATGAAGACTTCTCGAGTTTTGTAAACAAGTAAATGACTTACCTATGAGTTTCAGGATGCACTGTGAATGGCGGACCATACAAGGACAGAGATACAGATTCAAGAGCTTCTTATACAGAGCAGTCAAATAGCGCAAATGAATGCCCGGCATTTAGTAGGTAACTAACAGGGACATAGTTTAGGTGAAGAAGTAGGAAAAAATGGCTTGCAAGAAATAAAAGGTGCCCGCATCACCATTTGCCCATCAAAATGGAATAATACCCCCAAAGGGCCAGAGTTAGGAATTCAAAATAAGTTTCTAACTGGATAAGCCACTAACACCTTAAATCCAAGTCCAAAGAGGAGCTACAGAAATAGTAAAATCTACAATAGGAGGTAGAGATTAAGAGGCAAGCTAACATTTTGTTACTTTTTTTCTTTTATTGAGATATAATTCACATATAATATTAGTTAAACTGTGCAACATGTTTCCATATGTGTACATATTGCAAAAGGATAACCCACAGAAAGCCTTGTAAACATCCATCACCACACAGTTATAGTGTACTTTTCCTTATGATGAAAAATGCTAAGGTCTTCTT
>NW_011494951.1:11618480-11619032 GCF_000754665.1 Bison bison bison | reverse complement strand
CCCATGGACAGCAGCCCACCAGGCTCCCCCATCCCTGGGATTCTCCAGGCAAGAACACTGGAGTGGGTTGCCATTTTCTTCGCCAATGCAGGAAAGTGAAAAGTGAAAGTGAAGTCTCTTAGTCATGTCCAACTCTCAGCAACTCCATGGACTGCAGCCTACCAAGCTCCTCCACCCATGGATTGTCCAGGCAAGAGTACTGGAGTGGGTTGCCATTGCCTTCTCCGAAAGTCTTCTTAGCAACTTTCAAATCACAATAGTGTATTATCAACTACAGTCATCATGCTGCACATAACATTCCCAGGACTTATTCTTTTTATAACTGGAAATTTCAGCCTTTGTACCTCCTTCACCCATTTTCTGTCCTTCTCCCCCAAGCTCTGGCAAGCCCCAATCTGTTCTCTGTATCATTTAGCTTGTTTGTGGTTTTGTTATGTTTTGTTTTAGCTTCCTTATGTAAGTAAGATCATATGGTATTTATCTTTGTCTGACATTTTACTTAACATAATGCCCTCAAGGTCAAACCATGTTGTCACAAATGGCAGGATTTCT
>NW_011494951.1:11617219-11618380 GCF_000754665.1 Bison bison bison | reverse complement strand
TAGCATTCAGAAGTTGTTTTGTGGAAGTTGCTCAACATTCAAATGATCTTTTGATGAATTTGTGGGGGAGAAAGTGGTCTCCCTGTCCTATTCTCCACCATCTTGGGACCGCTCCCCTACCCCCACCAGGTCTTTTTATATCCATTCAGCTACCCAATGTCTTTTGGTGCATTTAATCTATTTACATTTAAAGTCATTATAAATATGTATATTCCTATTGCCATTTTCTATTTGCTTTGGTTTTTCTTTTGACAGTTCTTTTTCTTTTATTCCTCTTTTGTTCTCTTCTCTTGTGTTTGTTGCCTAGAGAGTTTCCTTTAGTGATTGTTGTAAAGCTGGTTTGATGGTGCTGAATTCTCTTAGCTTTTGCTTGTTTGTAAAGCTTTTGATTTCTCCATCTAATCTGAATGAGAGCCTTGCTATGTATTCTTTTTTTGTTTGTTTGTTTCATATTTTATTACATCAATGGCTTGAAAATTTTTATTTAACTTCAGAAAATATTGGAAATAGAAAAATGAATTCTGCAGAATTTCACAAATAAAATTTTTCAGTCTCTACTAACAAATGTTATCATTCGATGGCTAAGCAATTATAATGCTATGAACATTCACCACAATGAATGTGCTAAAATAGAAAACAAGCAAAAAGAGACATTAAAATATTACTTACAACAGCATTATTACAACATATTTTCTTTAAAATTCCAACATGAATTTTTATCACTTCAAAAGATATACAGCATTTCCATTATATTTGCAAACTTAACCTTATACATCTTTTAAAATCTTGAAAAAAATTTTAAGCAATCTAAAAAGCACTTAGAAAAGTTGATGCTTTGTATTCAACAATACAAAAAGTGCTATGTATTCTTTTTTAAAAATATAATTTTATTTGTTTATTCATTTTTTCTGTGCTGGGTCTTTGTTGCTGCATATGTTTTTCTCTTGTTGCAGAGATCAAGGGCTACTATCTAGTTGTGGTGCACAGGTTCCTCATTGCCATGGCTTCTCTTGTTGTGAAGCATGGGCTCTAGGGTGTGTGGACTTCAGTGCTTGTGGCTTATGGGATCAGTAGTTGTGGTTCCCAGGCTCTAGTGCACAGGCTCAATTTTTGTGGCTCATGGGCTTAGTCGTTCCATGGCATGTGGGATCTTCCCAGATC
>NW_011494951.1:11616576-11617119 GCF_000754665.1 Bison bison bison | reverse complement strand
AGGCTCCCCCATCCCTGGGATTCTCCAGGCAAGAACACTGGAGTGGGTTGCAATTTCCTTCTCCAATGCATGAAAGTGAAAAAATAAAGTGAAGTTGCTCAGTTGTGTCCAACTCCTAGCGACCCCATGGACTGCTGGACACTGAATAAAGAGCCTAAAGCAGCTCACGACTAGCAGCAGAGTCTTTGAATACATATTCTCTAACTACATGATCAAAAGCAGTCTCAGGTTACTCTTCATCCAGTTATCTGATTGTTTCCTTGCTAACACTTAACCTGAAAGTATTTTCCTTCTTCAAATATTTTGAAGTTTATGCTCTGCTTCCCTCAGGTAGAGGTAAACACTGTAGAGGCAAGGAGCTAACCTGCCTTATTCATTGCTCAACACACAGTACATAAAACATTCCCAGCATGCTGAAAGCCCTCAATAAATATGTGTGAAGCAAATGCTGACATTTAAAAAATATTTACCAAACTGCCAATCAGCGGTACTTGTATGATCTCATTCACTCAAAGACACATTATCATGATGGGTACAAGAGAG
>NW_011494951.1:11616075-11616476 GCF_000754665.1 Bison bison bison | reverse complement strand
AGTGGATACGATGCATTCAGCTATTTATTTCATCAACAAACATTTACTGAGCCAGAAGTGCTAAATTTGAAATTCCTTTTAGAGAAATCTGGCAATAAAAGAAATATAAAGAAAAGCTCATGGAGGAGGCAAGATCCACTCTATATTTCAACAAAATGGGAACATGTGTGTTTTCTTATACAAAGTAAAGCAACCATGAAAGTAAAAACTGAAGATATTTTAGACCCAAGATAAAGAAAAAAAGGAAAAAGCCCAAAGGGAGGTGAGTACAGAAGGATTTAGAGAACAGAGTTAGTATTGCAAAGAGGTTAAGGATGCCGCTTCCTTAGGGACCAGAGGGAAGAACACAACAACAGATAATAGAGTCTTAATTTGAAGGTGACAATCTTTGAAGATGAGGA
>NW_011494951.1:11615545-11615975 GCF_000754665.1 Bison bison bison | reverse complement strand
AATGCGCCAGGGGTCACCGGTCCAAGTTAGAGCCTCTCGTGGGAATGGTCTCTCTCTATATATATATATTCCAGTTTGGGTTGCAGTCTCACATTAGCTCCCTTAGATTATCCTCAGGGCATTCAAGCCTGTTACTTTCCCTAAGGACAAATGATGCAGCTCATGCCTCCCTGCCCAGCCCCCACTCACTGGTGGTGAATACACGCCTCTGTGCCATTTCTCTGTTTCCACTTGTAATTGCAGTTAGGGGTGTTTTTTTTGTTTTCTCCTAGTTATGTTGCCCTCTGAGATTTCAAAACTCCCCACAGAGACACCTGTGAGAGGATTTCCTACTGTGTGGAGACTGCTTCTCTTTCTGGGTGCCTGGTGTCCTCTGCTAGCATTCAGAAGTTGTTTTGTGGAAGTTGCTCAACATTCAAATGATCTTTTG
>NW_011494951.1:11614047-11614711 GCF_000754665.1 Bison bison bison | reverse complement strand
GCAAAGAATATAATCAATCTGATTTTGGTGTGGACCAGCTGGTGATGCCCATGTGCAGAGACTTCTCTTGTGTTGTTGGAAGAGGGTGTTTGCTATGACCAGTGCATTTTTTTGGCATAACTCTATTAGTCTTTGCCCTGATTCATTCTGTATTCTAAGGCCAAATTTGCCTGTTACTCCAGGTGTTTCTTGACTTCCTACTTTTGCATTCCAGTCCCCTATAATGAAAAGGACATCTTTTTTGGGTGTTAGTTCTAAAAGGTCTTGTAGGTCTTCATAGAACTATTCAATTTCAGCTTCTTCAGCATTACTGGTGGGGCACAGACCTGGATTACTGTGATATTGAATGGTTTGCCTTGGAAACGAACAGAGATCATTCTGTTGTTTTTGAGATTGCATCCAAGTACTGCATTTCAGACTCTTTTATTGACTATGATGGCTACTCCATTTCTTCTAAGGGATTCCTGCCTGCAGTAGTAGATATAATGGCCATTGAGTTAAAATCACCCATTCCAGCCCATTTTAGTTCGCTGATTCCTAGAATGTCGATGTTCACTCTTGCCATCTCCTGTTTGACCACTTCCAATTTGCCTTGATTCATGGACCTAACATTCCAGGTTCCTATGCAATATTGCTCTTTTTAGAATCAGACCTTGCTTCTATC
>NW_011494951.1:11611396-11611711 GCF_000754665.1 Bison bison bison | reverse complement strand
CCAAACCACATATACATGTGCAATTTACTTAGGACAAATGAGTCAAAAAAATTACTATTTCTAAGAGAAGACATCTTGAGTTTGAATAACTCAAAGCTTCTTGACAATCTTAGCAAGTTGGAATTAATAGTATTCATGAACTTTAACAAGCTATAGATCAATATAGATTAGAAAAATGAACAAATATCTGAACTTTTATAACATCTATGTCATCAACTATATCCCTTCTACTGAATTTCTGCTAAATATGGCTGAGAGGCCTATTCGCCACAGTCTTCCTCTTTAGAACCTGCTGCTGCTGCTAAGTCGCTTCAG
>NW_011494951.1:11609774-11611296 GCF_000754665.1 Bison bison bison | reverse complement strand
CACTATGCTCCACTCCCACATAAATGCCTCTATGTTCTTGAACTTAAAAGGTCCTACAGAAGACGGAATCATGTGACTTCCTCTATCCTAGTTTAAAATTATTTTCTTATTTTTATGTCAATTTTATTGAGAAATAACCTAAGCACAGAAAATTGCATCCATTTAAGGTATACATTTTGATGAATTTTGCCAAGTTGAAACCACTAAACCCTTGAAACTATTCCCACAATCAAGACATAAAATATTTTCATGATCCCCCAAAATTTACAGTGCCCCTTTGCAGTCTATTCCTCCCTCTATTCCAGTCCCAGGCAACCACTGATATTCTTTGGGTTACTATAAATTAGTTTGCATTTTATATAAATGGAATAATCCAAGAAGTATTCTTTTGTTGATGGCCTCTTTCACACAACACAATAAATTTTAAATTCAACCATGTTGTTGCTTGTATGAGTACTTATCCATTTCTATTAATAAGCAGTATTTTATTGTTTAGCATATTTTGTTTAGCTATTGGATTAGCCAGAAAGTTCATTCAGGTGATGTTACACAAAAACCCAAAAGAACTTTTTGGCCAACCCAGTGTCTACCTATTTATGGACATTTTGAGTATTTCCAGTTTTTAACTATTATGCAAAAATCTACTATGAACATCTATACACAAATCATTGTGTGGACAAAAAATTTTAATTCTCTTAGATAGATATCTAGAAGTGAAATGTCTGAGTCATATGGTGTGTGCGTGTTTCACAAGAGCCTAACAAGTTTCTGAAATGGACTACCAATAGTGAGGCAAGGTCTAGCTGCTCTACATCCTCTCTGACACTTGATATTGTCAGTCTTCTTAATTTTAGCCTTTCTAATGAGTTTGTTCTGTTTCCTCATTGCAGTTTTCATTTGAATTTCCTTAATGACTGATGATGTTGACCATCTTTTCATGCACTTACTGACCACTCAATATCTTCTTTTATGAAATCAGGTATTCAAACACTTTGCCCTGTTCTTACTGCATTCTCTTACATATTATTGAAATGTAAGAGTTTATATAATTTGAATACCAGTTTTTTGTCACATAGATTCATTGAAAATATTTTCTTACATTCTTTAGTTAGACCTTTAATTGTCTTAATATAATTTTCAGAGAGCCAAATTTTTCATTTTGATTGTCTAATTGATCAGTTTTTTTATGGCTCATGGTTTTAGTGTCCTAAGAAAGTTTTGCCCCCTGAAAGGCCATGAATATTAATGTTTTTCACTCTTCTTTCATCCAGAAGTTTAATAGGTTAATTTTTACATTTAAGGTTTGGTCTATTTTGAGTTATTTTGGGTGTGGTGTGATGAGCTATTTTGGGTGTGGTATAAAGCAGGCTCAATGATTAGGTTTTTTCCACATGGATATCCAATTGTCCCAGCACCATTAGTTGAATAGATTTTCCATTCCTCTTTGCAAATCAGTGTAGCATATATGTATGAGTGTATTTCTAGATCCTCTGTACTCTTCCATTTCCATTGAGCTATATCT
>NW_011494951.1:11609468-11609674 GCF_000754665.1 Bison bison bison | reverse complement strand
CAGCCCACCAGGCTCCCCAGTCCCTGGGATTCTCCAGGCAAGAACACTGGAGTGGATTGCCATTTCCTTATCCCTTTAGAACCTGAGGTTGTGTAATAGAAAGGAAACTTTGAGTTAGGGGGTGTCACAGAAGGGCTCTGAATACAAGTTATCTGATGTTATTTTTCTGTCACATAGATGTCCATACGACTTTATCTGTGTTTTTC
>NW_011494951.1:11604388-11606792 GCF_000754665.1 Bison bison bison | reverse complement strand
ATACCCTCTCAAGCATTCATTGTTTGTATGAACTAGCTAGAATTTTCATTATAACTGTTTTTAATTTTTACCTTATACAATAAAAATCATTTACACTAGTAGCTTTACATTTTCCTTTACTAATTTGGTTGACAGATAATCTTAGGATCTGAATCATAATCCTTAAGACTATTAAAAATAGTGCTATAATATCTTGTAGCCATACCATGCTGCTACTGGGAACTCTGACATCTGTCTGCTTTTATTAATAACATATCTGTAAATAACCAAGATTTTTCATTTGTTTAATATTCAAACTCCTTACTATCTATTCTATGAATAGAGTATTTCCAGGATCTATTAAACAGAGTTGTTTCTGTTGTTAACTTCATACAACATTTGATCTAAATTTTCATTATGGCCAATCAGGCCTACTACAGCTCTAGGAAATATTCTATTTTTTCTTCTTTGATAATTTCTGAAATTATCAGAAATTTCAGGAAAATTTTCTGACCATATTAGACTCAGTCACATGTCAGCAGCATTTCTGGATCTAACCTACCTGTCTCCTTAAAAAGCTTTACAGCTCTGCACAGAACTCTCCATTTCTTTATCTTTTGAAGTTAAAGTCTTTAAAAATTTAACTCAGTTGAACATTCTAGCACAGCAGTTGAATTTTCATGTGTATTCATTCAAATACTGAGACAGAAAGAGTACCTCAACTGGAAACTAAGAAGTAAAGAGAGTCAAACTATACATCACCATGTTCAGGCCAACAAAAATGGCAAATTTATTTTTTACACTCCCACCCTTTCTCCACTAAAAATGTTTTCTTAGAATAGAGTTTTATTCAAAATGTGATTTACCACCTGGCAACATTTGTAAAATAAAAGTTGAGGTGTTTATAAAAATCATAGTTCCTGAGCAACAAGCTAGACCTTCCATGTCAGATTATCTGTGAGTGGGGCTGGGAATCCACATTTTTAAGATGTCTCAGGTAATCATTATGCAATATAAAGTCTGACAACAACTACTTTGAAAGATTAACTCATGTTTTTAACTTTAAATTGGTTTAAAACCAAGTAAAGTTCAATCAGTCAGAAGAGTGAGGACATTACAATCCTTAACACCTGCATTAATTTGCTGTAATTTCTGCCTATTTTGAATAGATTCCTGTCTTCTTTAAATCTATCTCTATAATTTGGCATTCAAATAGACCAAAACTATATGCTTCCCTGGTGACTCAAACGGTAAAGAAATTGCCTGAAATGCAAGAGACCTGGGTTTGATCCCTGGGTTTGGAAGACTCCCTGAAGAAGGGAATAGCAACCCACTCCAGTATTCTTGTCTGGAGAATTTCAAGGGCAGAGGAGCCTGGCAAGCTATAGTCTATGCAGTCACAAAGAGTCAGACACGACTAAGACACTAATATTTTCACTTCATTTTCATACGATAAGCAAGGTAGAGAAATCATTGATAAAATCTTTCCAGCAGCACGAAGAATGGGTAAATAATCTACCTCTAGCCCAAAAGTCCTTCACTATAGGCAAAAGTAAAGTAGACAAGAACTAAAAGAATCTTTTCTTCTCCTCATCCTTCTTCCTACTACACATATCTCTACTTCTCTTTCATTGACACAACACCAGTATCAGCTCTGAGGCACACAAAGCTACAAAGAATGACTCATTGACATTGGAAACTATCAGAACAAGTGCCTTATACACAAGTGCTCAAATATACACACTATTTTATATGTATTTTTCGTAGAGAATAAGTCAGTGAAGGCCAAAAAAGGATCTTCAACAATGATATAGCTCTATGACTATTACTAGATCCCTGCTGGAACTGACAAAGGTGATTTTATGTGACTTCAGAGGATTTCTTCCCAGACACTCTAGTTGGAGGTGGAAAGGAGGGATCCTGGTATACAACTTAACTGAAAACTGATTTACTCTTGAGGGAAATACTAGTGTGTTCTGGACCTACATACACCTAGTAAAGGCCTCTGCATTCATCTTCAGCAGAGATCATTTTGTTAGGTTGCAATAGATATCAAGGATTCAGTCTTTAGCAAGAATTGAATATATGGATTGATTTCCACATTACTCTTTCTGTAGTCAATATAAAAATCATACTTTTACCATGCTGCTTGGTGATCAAATGTTGTGTCCACTGGGGAATAAACCAAAGCTCTCAAATCACAGGGAGATCATCTCCTAATGTGGGGATATATCCAAAGTGTGTCAGTTCCCTTCAGGGAAGGTAATCTTAAAAAATGTCTTCTGACATATTCAACTCCTACCCAATACTCAGCACAGTTACTCATGCAGAATGAAGAATGATAGGAGCCTGAGAGTGTAACAGGACAGACTGATTCCCCAGCTTTCCAGTGTCACAGTATCTGTCCAAATCTGAACTAGACCAT
>NW_011494951.1:11601786-11602148 GCF_000754665.1 Bison bison bison | reverse complement strand
ACGGTACCATGTCTTTATTGTGGTGAGAACAATTAAGATATAGTCCCTTGGCAACTTTGAGGTTTATAATACAGTGTATTGTTTATAATCACTATGTGTGCTATGTGCTGTGCTTATTCGCTCAGTCATGTCCATCTCTTTGCGACCCCATGGACTGTAGCCCACCAGGTTCCTATGTCCATGAGGATTCTCTCCAGGCAAAAATACTGGAGTGGGTTGCTATGCCCTCTTCCAGCAGATCTTCCCAACCTAGGGATCAAACCCAGGTCTCCAGCATTGCAGGTGGATTCTTTACCATCTGAGCCACCAGGGAAGCCTAGATGTCTAGGACTTATTTATCTACTGATGGCACATTTGTACCT
>NW_011494951.1:11599383-11601448 GCF_000754665.1 Bison bison bison | reverse complement strand
AGATGGACCTTTGTTGGCAAAGTAATGTCTCTGCTTTTGAATATGCTATCTAGGTTGGTCATAACTTTTCTTTCAAGGAGTAAGTGTCTTTTAATTTCATTGAGCTCTTAGTATATGTCAAATACTGGACTGAGGACTTCATATACTTTACCACTTGGCACGCAGATTAGGGTAGCTCCATGATTGAAGGCCTACCTAATGACCTCCCTTTGCTGCTAAACAATAGAATGTAGCATAGATGAAGGAATTTTCAGATAAAATTAAGGTCCCAAATCAGTTGATTTTGCTTTAACCAAAAGGAAGATTATCCTGGATAGGCTCAACTTAATCAGGCATAAGGCCTTAAAAAGAGTCTCAGGCCTTCTTTAGAAATAATTTTCCCTCCTGCTGACTTACAGAAGTAAGCTATCATGTTGAAGGAAGGCCTATGGAAAAGGTAATGTGGCCAGAAACTGTGAACAGTCCTAAAATCACAAGAAAATTAATTCTGTCAATATGTATAAGCTAAGAGCAGCTTTTCTAGTTGAAACTCTAGATGAAGATACAACTCAGTCAACACCTGGAGTGCTGCCTTATAAAACCTCGAGTACTGCAGCCAGCTAAGTCATGCCAGACTCCTGACAGAAACTGGGATATATCTGTGTTTTGAGATGCTAAGTTTGTGGTAATCCATTATAAAACAATATAAAAATAATACAGATTTTGATGCCTAGAACTGGTACATAAAACTTGGAAAATAGCTTTGAAATCAGTCAAGTGAGCAAAGACTAGAAGAACTTTGAGAGAAAGCCTGTATGTTTTCAAAAGACTGTTGGTAGAAATCTAATCTTTAAGTATGCCACAGTGAAAGTTCAGAAGAAATTGAGGAACATGTTATTAGAAACAGAAGGAGGAAGATTCTTGTTGCAAAGTGACAAAAAGCTTAGCAAAATTATATGCTGGAGTTATGTTCAAGAAAATACTTAAAAGCTGGTTTTATACTTAAGGAGACTTCCAAGTAAAGGGTTAAAAGTGACTCGAATTATTTTTTCTATTTATGATAATATGTGAGAGGAGAATGATAAATTGAGGAAAGAACTATTACACAAAAGGAAACCAAGACCTTACGATTTTGAAATTTCTCACCATCTGTAAGAACTAAAGAGATTCACAGTCTTAATCTCTGTTAAGTATGATTGTACAACTTTTCCCTAAAACTTCAGAAAGATTAAAAGGTGAAGGAATCAGGCACAAAAACAGGCCTTCCTATTGTTTTAAGGATAAAGTTTCCTTATAAAACTAGAAATAAAACTACCACATGACCCAACAATCCTACTACTGGACTATACATACCTGGAGAAAACTGTAGTTGAAAGAGACACCTGTACCCCAATGTTCAATGCACCACTATTTATAATGGCTAGGACATGGAAGCAAACTAGATGTCTATTGACAGATGAATGGATAGAGAAGCTGTGGTGTATATATACAACAGAATATTACTCAGCCATATAAAGGAATGCATTTGAGCCAATTCTAATGAGGTGGATGAACTTAGAGCCTATTATACAGAATGAAGTAAGTCAGAAAGATAAAAACAAATATGGTATATTAACACATATATATGGAATCTAGAAAGACAGTATTGATGAACCTATTTACAGGGCAGCAATGGAAACAATCCTAAAAGATGATGCTTTGAAAGTGCTGCACTCAATATGCCAGCAAATTTGGAAAACTCAGCAGTGGCCAGAAGACTGGAAAAGTTCAGTTTTCATTCCAATCCTAAAGAAAGGTAGTGCCAAAGAATCCTCAAACTACCACACAATTGCACTCATCTCACACGCTAGTAAAGTAATGCTCAAAATTCTCCAAGCTAGGCTTCAATAGTACATGAACCATCATTCCAGATGTTGAAGCTGGCTTTAGAAAAGTCAGAGGGACCAGAGATCAAATCGCCAACATCCACTGGATCATCAATAAAACCAAGAGAGTTTCAGAAAAACATCTACATCTGCTTATTGACTATGCCAAAGCCTTTGACTGTGTGGGTGACAACAAACTGTGGAAAATTCTGAAAGAGATG
>NW_011494951.1:11596183-11597018 GCF_000754665.1 Bison bison bison | reverse complement strand
CCTCTGGGTCATCCCAGTGCACCAGCCCCAAGCATCTTGTATCATGCATCAAATCTGGACTGGTGATTCATTTCACATATGATATTATACATGTTTTAATGCCATTCTCCCAAAATCATCCCACCTTCTCCCTCTCCCACAGAGTCCAAAAGACTGCTTCTCATTTCATTTCATTCTTTTCATTTTTTTTTAGAATTGAATAATATTTCATTGTCTAGAAGTATCACAGTTTATTTATCCACTCACCTACTGAAGGATGTCTTGGTTGTCTCCAAGTTTTTGAAATTATAAATAAAGTTTCTACAGATATCTTTGTACTAGTTTTTGTGAGGCATAATTTAGGTATAGATACCAAGGAGCATGATTGCTAGTCATATGGGAAAAAAATGTTTAGCTGTGTAAGAATGAAACAATCTCTCAAAATAGCTATGCCATTTGCATTCCCAGAAGCAATGAATAAGTTTTCACACCACACCCTTGTTAGAAATCAGTGCTGTTAGTGATCTGAATTTTAGCCATTCTAATAGGTACACAGGCATATCTCATTTTATTGTGCTTTATGGATATTGTGTTTTTCCCAGATTGAAGTTTGGGGGCAACCTTGCATTAAGCAAGTCTATCAGCACCAATTTTTTTTTTTTTCTCTCCAAAACTCCTGGCAACCATTGATCTTTTTTACAGTCTCCATAGTTTTGACTTCCACTATTTCATATAGTTGGAATCATAAAGTATGTAGCATTATCAGACTGGTCTTTTTCACACAGCAATGTGATTTAAGATTCTTCTGGGTCTTTCATAGCTTTATAGCTCAATTCTTTCTTTCTTTCTTTTTTTT
>NW_011494951.1:11594495-11596083 GCF_000754665.1 Bison bison bison | reverse complement strand
CATCACAATACTGTAATTATTCTCCAATTAAAATACATTAATTTTTAAAAATCTGCTTTTCTCTAAATGCTTTGCTTTTCCTATTGTATTTTCTGCAGTTTCACTATGATATGTTTGCTTGTGAATTTCTTTTATTTGTCTTCCGAGGTGTATGCCAAGGTATCCTAAATGTCTTTAATTTGTAATGGAAGTGTTTCACTTGCTTCAAATTTATTTATCTCTCCCACCAGATATTATTTCACTATCTATTAAATTCCTTGAGACTTCAAAGACTTTGTCTTAAAATTTATCTAGATATTTTAGATAACTCAGTTGGAAAAGTTGTTCTCTTTTTTAATTAATTTATGTTTCGGCTGCGCTGGGTCCTTATTGCTGTGCGCAGGCTTTCTCTAGTTGAGAAAGTAGTGGGGGCTACTTTAGTTGCCGTGTGCATATGCACACTGCATTTATCTCATCCACATCCTGTCTTCACTTCCTTTGCATATATACCCAGGGCTTCTCATTGTTGTGGCTTCTGTTGTGGAGCACAGCCCCTAGGGCACACAGGTTTTAGTAGTTGCAGCACATGGGCTCAGTAGTTGTGGCTTGTGGGCTCTAAGTACAGGCGCAGATGTTGTAGTGCACAGGCTTAGTTGCTCTGTGGCATGTGGGATCTTCCTGGACCAGGGATCAAACCAGTGTTCCCTGCATTGCAAGGTGGATTCCTAACCACTGTCCACCAGAGAAGCCCAGAAAAGTTTTTTGAATTACTGAGTCTGCCATTAAATTTAGATTCAAATTTTAGTGACACTGGGGAAGACGGAAAGCACAAAATCGAAATGACTATAAGATGAGATGACAATTAGAGTGATTCAGTAAAGACAAAATGAAGGGAAAATCTAAGGGAGAGCTGGTAGGGGATTAAAAAGAATTGAGATTTAGAAGAGATTGGAAAGGATAATTTGAAAGGACATGAAATTACATTCACATTAGGAGGAAGAAGGATGCATAGAATTATAACAGTTACATTCAGTACGACAGGAAATACAAGGAGAGAGGAAACCTGAATTATGTGTGAAGTTGAAACATGTGAAATCTCCTCTCATATAATATGTCTCAAAGATAGTGGTGTTAAAAATATAACATTGAGAAAACATTGAATATGTGAGTATTTGGTTCTACATATACACATTAAGATGGCTTCAGTAGATAAAGAGAATTTGATTATACATATATAGTTTATAATATAAAAAAATATATATAATATAATGATATTAACTAGTTTCAGAGGAAGAGTGAGAAGTGGGTGACAAGTATAAACCAGCTAAGAAGTACATTTTATTTACTGACATATAATTAACATATAACCTTGCATAAGTCTAAGGTATACAATGTGCTGATATGATACATTTTTATATTGCCATATTACTAAGATAGAGTTAGCTAACATCTCTATTAGAGAAGGCAATGGCACCCCACTCCAGTACTCTTGCCTGAAAAACCCCATGGATGGAGAAGCCTGGAAGGCTGCAGTCCATTCGGTCGCTGAGGGTCGGACACGACTGAGCGACTTCACTTTCACTTTTCACTTTCATGCATTGGAGAAGAA
>NW_011494951.1:11594026-11594395 GCF_000754665.1 Bison bison bison | reverse complement strand
TCAATTCTTTCTTTCTTTCTTTCCTTTTTTTTTTTTTTTTTGCTAAACAGTAATAATAACCTAGAGAAAGCAGAGACATCACTTGGTCAACACAGGCCCATATAGTCAAAGCTATAAGTTTTCTAGTAGTTATGAATAGATGTGAGAGTTGGACCATTAAAAAAGCTGAATGGTGAAGAACTGATGCTTTCATATTGTGGTGCTGGAGAAGACATTGTCTCTATAAATTAAGTTGGGAAGAACTCATGCCTTAACAATATTAGACATGAAATATCTCTCTATTTATGTAGATATTCCTTGATTTCTTTCATCAGAGTTTTGTAGTTTTCCTTATATAGATCTTGCACATATATTATCAGATTTATATCT
>NW_011494951.1:11593540-11593926 GCF_000754665.1 Bison bison bison | reverse complement strand
AAGAGCACAAAACGCAGGCCCAACTGAGTCTGCGCCTCTGAGGACTACCTGAGTGCCTGAACCTGAGCGGCTTGGACCTGGGAGGTGCATGCAACCCAGGGCCAGCCTCGGATTGTTCCCGGCGGAACAACCTAGAGCCCGAGCAGTGTGGGCAGGGAGGCTACAAGCGCCGTGAGCGGGGGCAGACCCAGTGTGGCTGAGGCACTGCGGGCGCACGCCAGTGTCATTTGTTTGCAGCATCCCTCCCTCCCTCCCCACAGCGCAACTGAACAAAGAGAAGAAACACAGCTCCACCCACCAGAACACCAACACAAGCTTCCCTAACCAGGAAACCTTGACAAGCCACCTGTACAAACCCACACACAGCGAGGAAACGCCACAATAAA
>NW_011494951.1:11590932-11591454 GCF_000754665.1 Bison bison bison | reverse complement strand
AAAAATTTTTTTTTAATTTTTTTAAATTTTATTTTATTTTTAAACTTTACAATATTGTATTAGTTTTGCCAATTATCGAAATGAATCCGCCACGGGTATACATGTGTTCCCCATCCTGAACCCTCCTCCCTCCTCCCGCCCCATACCATCCCTCTGGGTCGTCCCAGTGCACCAGCCCCAAGCATCCAGTATCGTGCATCGAACCTGGACTGGTGACTCATTTCATACATGATATTATACATGTTTCAGTGCCATTCTCCCAAATCATCCCACCCTCTGCCTCTCCCACAGAGTCCATAAGACTGTTTTATACATTAGTGTCTCTTTTGCTGTCTCGTATACAGGGTTATTGTTACCCTCTTTCTAAATTCCATATATATGGGTTAGTATACTGTATTGGTGTTTTTCTTTCTGGCTTACTTCACTCTGTATAATAGGCTCCAGTTTCATCCACCTCATTAGAACTGATTCAAATGTTATTTTTTTTAATGGCTGAGTAATACTCCATTGTGTATATGTACC
>NW_011494951.1:11589337-11590832 GCF_000754665.1 Bison bison bison | reverse complement strand
TAAAAGAAAAAAAAAACAAATGGGACCTAATTAAAATTAAAGGCTTCTGCACAACAAAGGAAACTATGAAAAAAAAAAAAAAAGAATTGAGATTTAGGAGTGATTGAAAAGGATAATTTGAAAGGACATGAAACTACATTCACATTAGGAGGAAGGAGGATGTGTAGGATTATAACAGTGACATTCAGTAGGACAGGAAATACAATAAGAGAGGAAACCTGAATTATGTGTGAAGTTGAAACGTGAAATCTCATCTCATATAATATGTCTCAAAGATAGTGGGGTTAAAAATATAATGAGAAAACATTGAATATGAGAGTATTTGGTTCTACATACACACATTAAGATGGCATCAGTAGATAAAGAGAATTTGACTATACATATATATAGCTTACAATATAACATATATATATAATAATGTTAACTAGTGTCAGATGAAGAGTGAGAAGAGGGTGACAAGTATAAACCAGCTAAGAAGTACATTTTATTTATTGAGATATAATTAACATACCTTGCATAAGTCTAAGGTATACAAGGTGCTGATATGATACATTTTTATATTGCCATATGACCAAATAGAGTTAGCTAACACCTCTATCACATCACAGTATCATTTCTTTATTGTGGTGAGAACAATTAAGATAAAGTCCCTTGGCAACTTTGACGTTTATAATACAGTATATTCTTTATAATCACTATGTGTGCTATGCGCTGTGCTTAGTCACTCAGGCATGTTTGACTCTTTGTGACCCCATGGACTGTAGCCCACCAGGCTCCTATGTCCACGAGGATTCTCCCTATCTGGGAAAATACCAGCGGATCTTCCCAACCTAGGGATCAAACCCAGGTCCTCCTGCATTGCGGGTGGATTCTTTACCATCTGAGCCACCAGGGAAGCCTAGATGTCTAGGACTTATTTATCTACTGATGGCACATTTGTACCTTTAAACAGTATCTCCCCAATTCCTACACCTTCCAACCCCTGGTAACCACTATACAACTCTGTTTTACAAGTTTGGCTTTTTTAGATTCCACATGTAAATGATATTAATAGAATTTCTCTTTCTTGGTCTGGCTTATCTCACTTAGCATAATGCACTCAAGGTCCACCCATGTTGTCATACACAAATGGCAGGACTTCCCTCTTTCTCATGACTATGAAATATTCCATTGTGTGTCTGTGTCTGTGTGCATATGTGTGCATGCTGTATAACATATCCCTTATCCATTAAGCCATGGACTGACACTTAGGCTGTTTCCATATCTTGGCTATTGTGAATAATGATTCAGAAAACATGGGGCTATATATATCTCTTCGATATCCTGTCTTCACTTTCTTTGCGTATATACCCAGGAGTGGAATTATTGGGTAATATTGTGATCCTACTTCTCATTTTTGAGGAAACTACAAACCTTTCCATAGTGGCTAACCAGCTTAAATTCTCAGCAACAGTACACGAGCATTCCCTTTATTCCACACCCTCCTAGCATTTAT
>NW_011494951.1:11588831-11589237 GCF_000754665.1 Bison bison bison | reverse complement strand
AAAGAAAGCTGACTTATGAGGTCAGCTTGTCTCTTGGGTGCTTCTTGAAATACCTCTGAGAAACGGGGAAACCAGACACATACATCTTGCTACTTTTTATTGCAGCTGGTGGAGGATATCATGTGGTTCACAATATATTTCAGCACCTCCTGGGGCATGATGAGTTAGACTTCCTATTGGATAAAATACAAACTGTGAAAAAAAAATACCAAGAGCTCAAAAATATTTCCAACTATAGGGCTCAGGCATTCCTGATGCTCACATGTCTAACAGCAACAGCGGGCATCAAAGCTCTTTCTCCAGAGGACAAAACACAAAGCTTGGCATTGATCAAACATCACGTGGGACTACCTTTGACTAAAGCAGTTGTATATGTCCTCACAAACCTGGAGATCATGATTGGGAA
>NW_011494951.1:11588390-11588731 GCF_000754665.1 Bison bison bison | reverse complement strand
CACCAACAGTGTAAGAGGGTTCCCTTTTCTCCACACCCTCTCCAGCATTTATTGCTTGTAGACTTTTGGATCGCAACCATTCTGACTGGCATGAAATGGTACCTCATAGTGATTTTGATTTGCATTTCTCATAATGAGTGATGTTGAGCATCTTTTCATGTGTTTGTTAGCCATCTGTATGTCGTCTTTGGAGAAATGTCTATTTAGTTCTTTGGCCCATTTTTTGATTGGGTCATTTATTTTTCTGGAATTTGAGCTGTAGGAGTTGCTTGTATATTTTTGAGATTAGTTGTTTGTCAGTTAGCTTCATTTGCTATTATTTTCTCCCATTCTGAAGGCTG
>NW_011494951.1:11587441-11588290 GCF_000754665.1 Bison bison bison | reverse complement strand
TCTATCACATCACAGTATCATTTCTTTATTGTGGTGAGAACAATTAAGATAAAGTCCCTTGGCAACTTTGACGTTTATAATACAGTATATTCTTTATAATCACTATGTGTGCTATGCGCTGTGCTTAGTCACTCAGGCATGTTTGACTCTTTGTGACCCCATGGACTGTAGCCCACCAGGCTCCTATGTCCACGAGGATTCTCCCTATCTGGGAAAATACCAGCGGATCTTCCCAACCTAGGGATCAAACCCAGGTCCTCCTGCATTGCGGGTGGATTCTTTACCATCTGAGCCACCAGGTAAGCCTAGATGTCTAGGACTTATTTATCTACTGATGGCACATTTGTACCTTTAAACAGTATCTCCCCAATTCCTACACCTTCCAACCCTGGTAACCACCATACTACTCTGTTGTTACAACTTTGGCTTTTTTATTTATTTTATTTTATTTTTTTTTTCTTAGCTTTGCAAAGAGGATGAGGCACAAAATGAAAGGGTCTCTTGGACACACCCAGTATCTAAGCTCTGAAGTTTCTCCATTAGTTGTTCTCCTCATGTAGCCTGTGGAATCATTCACTTTGTCTCTTTGAGAAATGTTTTTAAATACAGAAAAATATAGAGAGTAATAAAATGAACACCTTGTCCTTACTACCAAGGATTGAAGATTGTTACCATTTTTGTTATACTTTTTTGTTCTGTTTCAAAGAAGAAAAATATCACAGATGAATTTGACGTCCCTTCACCTCTCATTAGGCATTCCAGAGTGTTATGACCTGTCTCCTCTCCTCCAAAAATATCACTGCCTTGATGTGTTTGTGCTTTTTCCGTGCACTTTTTAGATTTTTTTTT
>NW_011494951.1:11581261-11587341 GCF_000754665.1 Bison bison bison | reverse complement strand
TTGAATCTATAAATTGCTTTGGGTAGTATACTCATTTTCACTATATTGATTCTTCCAATCCATGAACTTTGGCTTTTTTAGATTCCACATGTAAATGATATTAACAGAATTTCTCTTTCTTGGTCTGACTTATCTCACTTAGCGTAATGCACTCAAGGTCCATCTGTGTTGTCATGCACAAATGGCATGATTTCCCTCTTTCTCATGACTATATAAAATTCCATTCTATCTGTGCATACGTGTGCATGCTGTATCACATATCGTTTATCCATTAAGCCATAGACTGACACTTAGGCTGTTTCCATATATTGGCTATTGTGAATAATGATGCAGAAAACATGGGGGTATATATATCTCTTCAATATCCTGTCTTCACATCCTTTGCATATATACCCAGGAGTGGAATTGCTGAGTAATATTGTGATCCTACTTTTCATTTTTGAGGAAACTCTACAACCCTTTCCATAGTGGCTAAACCAACTTAAATTTTCAGCCAACAGTACACAAGGGTTCCCTTTTTTCCACACCCTCCTAGCATTTATTATTTGTAGACTATATGATGATGGCCATTATGATTGGTTTGAGGTAATACCTCATTATTGTTTTAATTTGCATTTCCCTAACATTAACAATGTTGAGTTACTTTTCATGTGCCTGTTGATCATCTGTATGTCTTCTTTGGAGAAACATCCATTTATTCTTTGTCTATTTTTTCCTAATATTCTTTTAATGTAGCTATCCAGTTTTTCCAACACCACTTATTGGAATTATCTTTTTCCCATTGTTTTCAAACCTGGTTTGTCATAGACTATTGACCATTAGTGTGTTGGTTTATTTCTGAGCTCTCTATTCTGTTCCATTGATCTGTGTTTGCTTTTATGCCAATATCATGCTGTTTTGATTAACATAGCTTTATAGTATAGTCTGAATAGGGAATGTGATACATCCAGCTATTTTTTGTCTCCAGTCAGTTTTGGCAATTAAGTCTTTTGTGGTTCCAAAAATTTTTTAGAATCATTTTGTTGTACTTTTGTGAAAGTGTCCTGGGTATTTTGATAGTGATTGCATTAAATCTATAGATTGCTTTGGATAGTATGGACATTTTAAACAACATTAATCCTTCTAATTAAGGAACACAGGATGTCTTTCCATTCCTTTTTATCATTTTCAAATTCCTTCAGAGTATAGGTCTTTCACCTTCTTGGTTAAGTTTATTCCCTGGTATTTTATCCTTTTTAGTCTGATCATAAATGGGATTGTTCCCTGAATTTCTTTTTCTGATAGTTCATTATTAGTGTATGAATTTTATTAGTGTAAAAAGCAACAGGTTTCTGCAAATTAAGCACAGAATTCTGCATATTAACATGCCACAGGCTAACTGAGTGTCTTATCTTCACACAGCCATGTACATAGCACAGTCTATGCCCAATGAACCCCTACTCAGAGGCAAAAATGGGCAAGATCTCCAAAAGTTGCTCAGGGAAGTAGGACTGGCAGTTAAATACTAGTTGTCAAAGCTGCAGGAACACCTGGATGTGACTTCTACCCATGCCTTACAACACCTAGAAGAAAAAGACCTCCAGAAACTGAAATGCCAGGTGCCACATTCCTGGGAGAAAAGGGCCCTGGAGAAACTGCTTAACCAGTCATACTCAAATACTCTTTCAGAGTTATAGGAGCCTCATGTGGAATCAGTAAAGAAAAGGCAGAAGGCAGAATGGACACTGAAGAAATTAAGAGAGATGCTTTCAGAAGGAAGGCAGTGACAAGATGAGGCAGAAAGGAAAAAGGAAGTGGAGCTGAGGCAGGCAATGGAGATCCCGAAAGAGTTTTGTCCAGTTCCTGAAAAGCCCTAAGAGAAGTAATGGAAGACACGGAGAGACAACTCAACATAAAGGGGGAACTGTCTCACAGGAAAAGTCTCACAGATAGAGAACTGGTAAGACATGCATCTGGAGGACTAGCCCTAGAGGGAATTTACAAAACCAGTGACCAAAGGTCTCTTATAAAGAAGAAAGAGGAGCTACTCTGTGTCCCCAAGGACTTTGTACTCCGTGGCCCTGAGCAGGGTACACGGATGGAAATGAAGGAATTTACGTCTTCTCAAGAAGAATCCAAGTTCACTCAGACTGTAGAGAAGCTGGGCTTCAGTGTATCAGCCTTAGCAAAGTGTGGAGGTTGGAGAATTAGCCTGAAAGCTGGTATGGATCAGAGCATGCATTCAGAATCCAAGAAAACACAACAGTCACATTCTACACACTCTTATTTCTGCTCAATCAAGTTCACCTATATCCCACTGGCCTCCTTCTACTTTCCGGTTGACCAGCTCCAACTTTCCAATGCTGCTCTCGAGGAATTAAAATACATTGAAAACCTTCTGAGTCAGTCAGAAGACTCAGACGAACTATGCTTGCTGAGGCATAGGACTGAAGCCTTCTTCCAGAGGTATGGGTCTCATGCTAACCAGGGCCCTCTGCACCTGGGAGGAATCTACTGGTGGAAAGCCATTTCAGAGGGTTTCCAAAAAGAGCAGCTGGCAGAAGTGAAACAGCAAGCAGCAGAGGCCCTGAATATTTACATAAAGGGCAGTTACAGTGGCTTTGGAGTGAACATTGGTACAGGTCTGGATATGTCAGACTCACATCTGAAAAAAGCCTCTCAGAAAACAACCTTCCAAAATCTCCAAACCGAAGTTCAGTTATCTGTGGCCCAGACAGGTGGCCCACCAGAAGCAAATGGCTTTTTTGACTGGAAAGCTGGTCTAGTTGCCAATAATCAAACCTGGTGTGTCATTGACCGTGGACTTCAGCTGGTACCTGTTTGGGACATTGTTCTCTCTAGCCACAGAAGTGATTTTAAGGATCCTCATAAATTAGCTAACTGCCTGAAAGCCCACTATACTGTTCTGAATGAACTCACTGCCCAGATCCAGGAGAGAGAATTACTGAGCATTGAGAAGGAGGCTAGGATTTTCCTAGAGGCTGTGAAATCCTGGAAAGTTTTTGATCCTGAAGAACAGCTTAAAAGGCTGATAAATTTAATGCAAAGATTGAGTCAAAAAACTGGAAGTTATACCACTTGGACTAATATATGCCTAAAAGACAGGGGTCTGCAGAATTTTCTAGTAAACACGGTAAACTTTTGCAAAAAATCTTCCATTTATGGAACTACATTTATTAAATCTCAGTTGAGCCATCTTTTGGATCCTCACATCTATATAGTAACAAACTTTCCTCAGGCTCATTCCATTATGGAGTGGATATTTCAGTCAGAACCAAAGGAAGACAATGTCCAGATCACGCAATTTTCTGAGTTAATTGAAATATTTAAAAAAGCACAGAAGGGTCTTAGGGAAGTAAAGGCGAACTCTGAATATACAGAGTTAGTAGAGGAAGCTCAAAGGAAGCTGACTTATGAGGTCAGCTTGTCTCTAGGTTGTTTCTTGAAATACCTCCGAGAAACAGGGAAGACAGACACACACATTTTGCTACTTTTGATAGCATCTGGTGCAGGATATCATGTGGTTGACAATATATTTCAGTATCTCCTGGGGCATGATGAGTTAGACTTCCTATTGGAGAAAACGCAAACTGCACCAAATAAATACCAAGAGCTCAAAAATATTTGCAACTACAGGGCTCAGGCATTCCTGGTGCTCACAGGTCTGACAGCAACAGCGGGTATCAAAGCTGTTTCTCAGGAGGAGAAAACACAACGCTTGGCATTGATCAAACATCACATGGGACAATCTTTGACTAAAGAAGTTGTACATGTCCTCACCAACCGTGGAGATCATGATTGGCAAAACCTAGACAAAGACTTGAGACTGCTCATTGATGGGAAATATGAGGATGCTGTCTCTTCATTGCAAGTGGAGGAGGTGATAAAAGAATTGCAAAGTGTCTTCCATGAAAAGAAAGAGCCCCACGAACCACATGATAATGAAAAGAAAAAGAAGGAAGTCATAGAAAATGGAGCCTTCCAAGACTTACTCCAGCGTCTAGGCCTAGAACACTACTACCCAAGAAAAATGAGCAGAGCTAACTTCCAACTGATCCACAAGACTTCTGTGTACAACACCCAGCCCTGCTCTGAAAGAGAACTTCCCTTCTATTTCCTACAGAAGCTGTTGATGCTGGATTATGGGCTGAGATACCTGATCATCAAACATGAAGAATACACAGAGAACCAAGTCTATTCATGCACCTCAAATCAAGAAAAGGAGGCTTTTGATCCATATGAAGATCTACTTGAAGAAAGTGTTAGTCCTACTAAGCCTTCAGCAGCCACTAATGTCAGACCCTATGTTCACCCTATGGATATTCAGATGGCAATTCTTCACTGTGCAGATGATTTTGCCAGACAGTATATTTTGGACAAACTTTCCATTTGTCAGTTTGCCCTCCCCCTTCTCATACCTAATCCTTGCAATGCTCAAATTGAATTCTCTCTCTGGTCTCTCAGTCAAATTCGAAGGAGCTGGCAGCAAGTAGGGAAATCAATAAAAGAGGAGAAGGACAATTACACGAATCAACAGATGTGTCGTGTTTCTGCCCCCATTGTGTCCTTTATTAGAGTTGGAACTGGCTTCTCTGCTTCCAAATCACAGATCATGAACTGTCTTCTCAGTGAACGCAAACATGATGTCTTTTTTCACCGACACTGCAAAGGCAGCAGCAGAGACTGTCTCTTGATGGGAGGAGTGGTGGAAGTCGCCTGGTTCTGTCCTGGGGGGGAAGAGCAGGACAGATTTGACAACTGCTTGACCTTTACGAATCTTCACGGAGATGCAAAGGAATATGAGAAGCAACTCGCCTTTTTGAAGGAAGTCTCTTCCATAATTGTGGTCCTCATGTCAACTTCTGATGACAATAAAGGAAACCGAAAAATAGTCAGTGACATGTGTCAGTCAACAAAACCTTTAATCTTTTTGCTTGATGATAAAGGAAAAGTCACAGTCAATAAATCTGGCCCAAGAGTGAGAATTGGGATCAGGAACAGAAATGAGGCAGAACTAATAGGGGAGCTCACAACTACAATCAGACGTTTGCTGGAGCTCTCTAACACTGCACTCAGCTTGGAGAACTGTGCCCAAGTTGCTCGCAAGCAAGGAATGCTTATTGATGAAGACCAGAGAGATTGCAAGGAAGCCAAAGAAAAGGCAGAGGCTCTAATGACCCTATTGAGAGAAATGGAAATACCTCAGGTCAAGGAAAACTTACTACCTCTTCAGGGAAAACTGTGGCAACTTTGGTGTAAAAAGGACAAAGAACTCTATCATCTGAGAGAAAAGGGGAATCGCAGCATTGAACAACACAAAAGTGAGACTGAGACAGAAAAACAAATGATAAGACTTGAACAGTTGAGAAAAGCCTTTCCTCTCAATGCTTTAATGCGTTCTGTCCTTGAAATTCTCCAAAATCATTCAGAAACTCACACCAAACTTTACTTCCTCCAATGGCTGAATGTAGCTTTGGACAACCTGACTGCAAGACACTTGGAAAATCTAAATGAGAAGAAAAAGGCATTGGTTCAAAAAGAAAACCAAGAGGCCCCAAAGAGTAGCTCTCTGAAAGACTGGCAAAATGAGATAGAAGCTATTTCCAGAGAGATTAATGACTGTACCTTGGGAATTGAGCACATTCTCAGAGAAGCTGGCCAGATCTATGAAGCTCTGGAAGAAGCTTCACCCATGAAAGATACCCTATTTCTCTCCCTTCCCCACATTGCTGCAGATCTGATGATATCTGGTGTTCCCATTGAGCTGCTAGATGGGGATGTTTCATATGTGCCCCTGAGGTGGGTGGCAGCTGTTTTTGACAAGCTCTCTGAGAAACTTGGAAACAAGCGGCTCTTTGTTCTCTCTGTCCTTGGCCTGCAGAGTTCAGGGAAGTCCACCCTGCTGAATGCCCTTTTTGGGCTGCAGTTCACTGTCAGTGCTGGGAGGTGTACCCGGGGGGCCTACATGCAGCTTCTGAAAGTGGAGGAGACATTCACAGCTGAACTTGGCTTTGACTTTGTGCTTGTTGTGGACACAGAGGGACTTCGAGCCCCAGAACTCAGCAACAAGTCCCAGAATC
>NW_011494951.1:11580479-11581161 GCF_000754665.1 Bison bison bison | reverse complement strand
AGGAAATGGCAACCCACTCCAGTGTCCTTGCCTGGAGAATCCCAGGGACGGGGGAGCCTGGTGGGCTGCCATCTCTGGGGTCGCACAGACTTGGACACGACTGAAGCAACTTAGCAGCAGCAGCAGTGTCAGAGGAAGAGTAAGAAGAGGGCAACATGTATAAATCAGCTAAGAAGTGCATTTTATTTACTGAGATAAATTAACATATAACTTTGCATAAGTCTAAGGTATACAATGTGCTGATATAACACATTTTTTATATTGCCATATGACCAATAGAGTCAGCTAACACCTCTATCAAATCACAGTATCATTTCTTTATTGTGGTGAGAACAATTAAGATAAAGTTATTTGGCAACTTTGAAGTTTATAATACAGTATATTGTTTATAATCACTATGTGTGCTATGTGCTCAGCTTAGTCGCTCAGTCATGTCCGACTCTTTGTCACCCCATGGACCATAGCCCGCCAGGCTCCTATGTCCATTAGGATTCTCCAGGCAAAAATACTGGAGTGGGTTGCCATGCCCTTTTCCAGGGGATCTTCCCAACCTAGGGATCAAACCCAGGTCTCCTGCACTGCAGGCAGATTCTTTACCATCTGAGCCACCAGGGAAGCCTAGATGTCTAAGACTTATTTATCTACTGATGGCACATTTGTACCTTTAAACAGTATCTCCCTA
>NW_011494951.1:11574767-11580379 GCF_000754665.1 Bison bison bison | reverse complement strand
TCTCCCACTTGCCTCTTTGTCCATCAGAATGTGGGGGAAGTTACAGCTAAAGACCAAACTATGGAAGGAAGAAGGCAGCTTGAGGAGAGATTGGATGAACTAGCAGCAATAGCAGCTGCAGAAGAGCAGTGCTCCGATGTAACCTGCTTTAGTGATGTGATTAAGTTTGACGTCAATACCCACATCTACTACTTTGCTCACCTCTGGGATGGCAAACCCCCAATGGCCCCTCCCAATCCTCGCTACAGCCACAATGTTCAGGAACTAAAAAGTAGAATTCTTGTGACTGCCCAACAGGAATCTAGGGGAAGCATCATGAAGATATCAGATGTAAAATTCCGAGTTCAAGATCTGTGGAGAGCCCTACTGAATGAGAACTTTATTTTCAGTTTCAGGAACACTCAAGAAGTCATGGCCATGAGCAAACTGGAAACCATGTATAACTCCTGGACATGGGAGCTGAGGAGTGATGTGCAGAGATTACAGGACGAGCTGATTAGCCAGATTCAGAATGGAAAAATCCAGACACTTGAAACATATACCCTGGAGGCTCCAGTTACAGAGATATATGAAGCCATCAAGCAAAAACTTGAAAAATATTTTAATGAAGACCCAGATAGTGAAGTGCTGGTTCAGTGGAAAGGAAATTTTGAAAATAAACTAATAACCCTTAAACAGGCACTAATTTTAGATGGCCAGAGAAAAGCCAAAGAACTGATTAGTTTTTTAAAAAAATCAGGAAAAACCGGGTAACAAAAAGTCAGGTTATGAAAAGGAATTATTGGAAAAAAGCCGGAAGTTGGCTTTACCGCTGAGTGGCACCGAATTGAGTGAGGAAGAGCTCCATGAGGAATTCAACCCACTTTGGGAAAAATGGGTCTATGATGTGTCCTCAAGTCTCCCTCTAGCTGTAGAGCCTGAAATTGAAGTGGATTATGAAAATATCCTTTTGGATTATTTCAAAAAGGAAAAAGACATAGGAAGCATACTGAAGAACTATTCTGGAGAAAAGTTTGAAATCAACTATGACAAACATGTTAAGATGAACAGGAATTTTTGGGGACTCACTACAATGACAATAGAGACCCAGGATATACACTCCATAAATATGACTACTGACTGCATTATTTCAAAAGTTAATGAAACTGTTAACAAAATATCTCAGCAAAAGCATGATTACAATCCAACTTATTTCCATGAAATCCTGAGAATAATACATGAGGAGATGAAGTCTGCACCCACTCAGAAAAGATACACATTTACAAAAAAATATGAAATAGACTTATCATTGTGTTTATTCCAAAGAGCTTCAGTGAAGTTTAAGGAGATGCACAAGGCATTCAAGAGGGCAAATGATCCTGTACACTATCTGCAAAGCAAGAAAGATGATTTCTTCATGAGCTTTAAGATCTCTTGTCAAGGAGCAACTTCAATTAAAACATTTGTTGATTTTCTGTGGAAGAAACTCACACCTGCTGTCTCCAGCACCATAAGGAAAAACATGGCCCTCAAAATTGCTGGGGACATTCGAACCACCTGCCGGGCATTCAATGAAAACAGAGCTAACCTAGAGAAACACATTCTCATCTCTCTGGCAGAAGAGGAAAATTTTGATAACTACTGCCAGTACCTTCATAATCCAGAATCATTTTTTAAGAATTACATTGAAAACCATGTTAAAAGATATTTGTCTGACACAGGAAGTAAAAAAATAAAGACTTTTCTACAAATGAGTTTACATGACATCAAAAATGCCACCCTCTCAGCTATACATGCATCTACAGCAATAGCTAAAGATAAAAGCAGCACAGTGTCTGGGTGGTTAGATTTGTTCTGTGATCACCTGGGGAGTACCTTGACTTTCCATGAAAAGACTTGATAAGCATTGAACACCAGGAGATAAAAGATATTGAGTTTATCAAAGAGGCCATGAGTAAAGCTTTGGATCCTGAAATGAAGAAGGTAGAACAGAACTGTTTGTCTAAACTTGTAGAAGAAATGATTCCTGAAATCCAGAAAATGCTCTCTGAACATCTCTGTGGCTGCTGGAAACAGTGTCCCTTCTGTAAAGCAATTTGTACAAACACAATCCCTACCCATGAAGGAGACCACAGTGTTCCCTTCCATCGTCCACAGGCTCTCAGTGGATGGTTGTGGTATCAAACAGACCATTTTACCATTAATAACTGTACTACTCTGTTAGCAAGTGATCGTATTTTTGTTTTGAATGATGGCAGGAGGATCCCATATAAGACCTATCAACAAGCAGGAGGGGAATATGCCACATGGAGCATCACCCCAGACACATCCACCCAGCCATACTGGAAATGGTTTGTCTGTCACTTCAGATCAAAGCTAGAAGAAAAATATCACAGAAGATTTATCAATAGAGGTGAAATTCCTGATGCCTGGAACAAAATCACAAAGCAGGAGGTGCTTGATGACTTGAAAAAAAATTAATACTCAATGACCAGATAAGAGTTCCAGTATCTAAACAAAAAAGGCACATTACCAGAACAAGCCTAAAATACCACCCACTCAGAATGAAACCTTCCTTGTATCAATTTTTTTTCAAATGAAACATCTAAAACTAAATCAATCATAACAAAAGTTAAAGATTTCTTGAGTAAGAACCTTATTTTTCTTTGCCTCAATTCCTTCTTCTTTAAAAACAGATAACATATATATGAGTACATGATGAAATCAAATAAAGTCCATTTAATATACCAACTGCATATTTTATATTATTATTCTGAATGTTTTTATTTTAAAATATGTAATGTTGGTGTTCTTTGGAAGGAATGATGCTAAAGCTGAAACTCCAATACCTTGGCCACCTCATGTGAAGAGTTGACTCATTGGAAAAGACTCTGATGCTGGGAGGGATTGGGGGCAGGAGGAGAAGGGGACCACAGAGGATGAGATGGCTAGATGGCATCACCGACTTGATGGATATGAATTTGAGTGAACTCCAGGAGTTGGTGATGGACAGGGAGGCCTGGCGTGCTGAAATTCACGGGGTCGCAAAGAGTCGGACAAGACTGAGCGACTGAACTGAACTGAACTGAACCATAAAACATGTGCCTGTGACTTTACCATAATTAGGAACAACACAGATTAACTTGACAGTCCTCCTGGGATGGAACAAAGACTGCTTTGGTCTTTTCTCCTGGTCTCTTTGATCCTTCCTCCACTGACCAATGACTTCTCAAACCATAGAGAAGATCATGCCATGAGATTAGAGTCTACCAGTATCTATAGTTTAATGAAGTATCACAAATTGACCACATAAGCATGCCCAGATGGTGTATTAGAACACTGCCCATATTCCAAAACAATCTCTCATACTCTTAGCTACTTATCATTAATCTCTCTACTTCCTAACAGTTTACATTAGTTATTACTCAGACTTGTGATATTACAAATTTATTTTGGCAGGTATTTATCTTTCTGTATATGGAATCATATTATATGTATTCTTTTGTATTTGGCTTATTTGAAAACTTAAAATTGTGAGATTTACCCATATTGTTGTGTGTCACCATGATATTGTTTTTATTATTGTATGAATATGTCATTTTTATTTACCATGTGACTGTGAAAGGACATCAGGATTGTTTCCAAGTTTTTACTTTGATGAATAGTGGTGCTATGAACATTCTGGTGGATGTGTCTTGATGTGTGTTTAAACAGAGTTCTACTGGCATATACATAATGATGAAAAACTTGACTCATTCCTGTCACTTATTTATATGTACCCATAATTTCTTCTTTAGAATTTTTTCTTGTCTACTTTTGTGATACCAATTGAGATTTATTTATTTCATTTTATTATTTTATTAGTCAGATGATGGACAGAGAAGCCTGGGGGACTACATTCCATGTGGTCACAAATGTTGGACCTGACTGAGCATGTACACACGGAGAGAAAGGAATCACCCTTTTATGTCATTACTAACTTTCATTCTTATCTGTCACATTCAAAAGTAAATTTCTACCAGCTTGGTACATTTCACTCTCATTACCACCAAACACAGACACACACACACACACACACACACACAGAGTATCCTCACTTATACCACTTCATCCTGTATTGAGCTAACTGGAATTTTTAAAGTTTTTATTGACATATAGTTGCTTTATAATACTATGTTGGTTGCTACTGTACAACAAAATGAATCAGCTATACACATACATATATCCTCTGTTTTTTGGATTTCCTTCCCATTTAGGTTACCACAGAGCACTGAGTACAGTTTCCTGAGCTATTCAGTAGGCTCTCATTTGTTATCTATTTTATACATAGTATGTATATGTCGGTCCCAACCTCCCAAATCATCCCATCCGCCTTTCCCCCTTGATGCCTATCTATGTATTTGTTCTCTACATCTGTGTGACTATTTCTGCTTTATAAATAAGATCATCTATACCAATTCCTTCAAATTCCACATATATGCATTAATATATGATATTTGTTTTTCTTTTTTTGACTTAATTCATTCTGTATAAGTCTCTAGGTCCATCCACATCTCTACAAATGACCCAATTTCATTCCTTTTTATGACTGAGTAATATTCCTTTGTATATATGTACCACTTCTTCTTTACCCATTTCTCTGTTGATGGACATTTTAGGTTGATTCCATATCCTGGTTATTGTAAGTGGTGCTGCAATGAACACAGAGGTGCATGTGTCTTTTTGAAATATGGTTTTCTTTGGGTAACTGTCCAGTAGTGGGGTTGCTGGGTCACATTTTAGATCTCTTTTTAGTTTTTTAAGGAATCTGTATACTGTTCTCCTTAATGGCTTTATCAATCTACATTCCCACCAACAGTGCAAGGGGTTTCCCTTTACTCCATACCCTCTCAAGCATTCATTGCTTGTATGAACTAGCTAGAATTTTCATTATAACTGTTTTTAATTTTTACCTTATACAATAAAAATCATTTACACTAGTAGCTTTACTTTTTCCTTTATTAATTTGGTTGACAGATAATCTTAGGATCCAAATCATATTCCTTAAGAATATTAAAAATAGTGAAATTTTTAATATTAAAAAATCATGTAGCCATACCATGCTGCTACTGGGAACTCTGACATCTGTCTGCTTTTATTAATAACATATGTGTAAATAACCAAGATTGTTTATTTGTTTAATATTCAAACTCCTTACTATCTATTCTACAAATAGGAGAGTATTTCCAGGATCTAGTAAACAGAGTTGTTTCTGTTGTTGTTAACTTCATACAACATTTGATCTAAATTTTCATTATGGACAATCAGGCCTACTATAGCTCTAGGAAATATTCTATTTTATTTCTTTGATAATTTCTGAAATTATCAGAAATTTCAGGTAATTTTTCTGACCATATTAGACTCAGTCACATGTGAGCAGCATTTCTGGATCTAGCCTACCTGTCTCCTTAAAAAGCTTTATAGCTCTGCACAGAACTTTCCATTTCCTTATCCTTTGAAGTTAAAGTCTTAAAAAATTTAACTCAGTTGAACATTCTAGCACAGCAGTTGAATGTGTATTCATTCAAATACTGAGACAGAAAGAGTACTTCAACTGGAAACTAAGAAGTAAAGAGAGTCAAATGATACATCAT
>NW_011494951.1:11573725-11574667 GCF_000754665.1 Bison bison bison | reverse complement strand
AGTCCATTTAATATAACAACTGCATATTTTATATTATTATTCTGAATGTTTTTGTTTTTAAATATGTAATGTTATAAAGCTTCAAGAAAGTCAGTTTCATAGATGGAAAATATAATCATTGCAGACTGCTACAAAATCTATAGAATAACTATATGAATATTTTTATCAACATACAGTTATTCACTGGAAGTTACAAATTATTTTCATTTCTAAGTGTATTTTTTTTCATTCTCTGAAATTGTGAGGTGCCGGGGTCCAGCCCCAGCAGGATCCAGGGGAACTCTCAGGATGAACGGCATTGGCATCAGCAAGAGAGATGACACGGGTCTTATAATGGACTGAGAACTGGTGGTCTGGGGTCAAAAATAAAAATAAAAAGTAAAGAGAAAGAATAAGGGAGAGAAAGAGGCTGATATTCCTTGGTTTACACAGAAAGCCAATAAAGCCCCTGACACGGAATTGCTCTGTTCACGGAGGCCTCGGGCGCACTCTCAGTGGGGTGAAGACACAGAGCGCCTTCCCGATCGGGTCTTAGAAGCCCAGGCAAAAAAGTGAATTCAGAGGGCCTTTGTGCTCCACAGAGTCCGCCTGAAAAAAAAGGGAGAGAGAGAGACAGAAAAAAGAAAGAAAGACACAGAGACCAGAGCTCTGGTGAAGTGGGATCTGCAGCTTTATTTTCAAAAGGAACTTTTATACTCTGAGTTACACATTTCTCAAAGTAAAAGATAGAGTCAGCTCAACATTCCATCAATTTTACCTTTATCGAAACCAGGACATTTTCTGTACACCTTTTCATAAACAAAGGTCTTATGTTATGTCTGGCCCTGTGGCCTGTTAACATTTCATGACTCTTTTCTGATAAAGGTTGATCAGCCAGAAAACTTGTTTTCCCTTAAAGTGCTTTTTCTTTATTTCTCCCAGCCTCAGAAAGTACTAAATAAA
>NW_011494951.1:11573127-11573625 GCF_000754665.1 Bison bison bison | reverse complement strand
CAATACCCACATCTACTACTTTGCTCACCTCTGGGATGGCAATCCCCCAATGGCCCCACCCAATCCTCGCTACAGCCACAATGTTCAGGAACTAAAAAGTAGAATTCTTGTGACTGCCCAACAGGAATCTAGGGGAAGCATCATGAAGATATCAGATGTAAAATCCCGAGTTCAAGATTTGTGGAGAGCCCTATGGAATGAGAACTTTATTTTCAGTTTCAGGAACACTCAAGAAGTCATGGTCATGAGCAAACTGGAAACCATGTATAACTCCTGGACATGGGAGCTGAGGAGTGATGTGCAGAGATTACAGGACGAGCTGATTAGCCAGATTCAGAATGGAAAAATCCAGACACTTGAAACATATACCCTGGAGGCTTCAGTTACAGAGATATATGAAGCCATCAAGCAAAAACTTGAAAAATATTTTAATGAAGACCCAGATAGTGAAGTGCTGGTTCAGTGGAAAGGAAATTTTGAAAATAAACTAATAACCCT
>NW_011494951.1:11572655-11573027 GCF_000754665.1 Bison bison bison | reverse complement strand
AGAACTTTAAGCATCTCAAAGGACAGGAAAAAAGGAATTTCCTTTTGTAGGGAAGGTTCTTTTGTAGAATGAACACAGAATAGAGGGTGTGTAAAAAAAGAAATATTTTTATTCTTAGGAGGGATCATTAAGGAGGGGTTGTATGCTGGATCAGAGCAAGAATGTGTCAACGTTTAAGAGGGCTAAAAAGGAGAGAAGTTTAATTAATGTTTAGTTTCAAACACTCCAATTGCTGAGGGGGACAAACAGCTCAGTGAAAGCTTCATGAGGCAAAGAATGGAATTTAAAGGGTCTTTGTCTTATGCTTTCTGCCATAAGGGTGGTGTCATCTGCATATCTAAGGTTATTGATATTTCTCCCAGCAGTCTTGAT
>NW_011494951.1:11571633-11572555 GCF_000754665.1 Bison bison bison | reverse complement strand
TGTGCATGTTTTTTTTGTTTTGTATGTTATCTTTTTTAGTCTTATCTAACTGACCATCCATTATTTTTCATTGTCTGCAATTTACACTTAGCCTCAAGACTTTGCTTAGGATATATCTTTTTTGTTGTTCCCTTTAATGCAGGTACCTTTCCAAGAATATAGACATTTTACAAGGTGCTGTAATATAATTGACAAGGTCTTAATTTACAAAACTCAACACATTATGTTAATTCATTTTGTACTTAAACTTTCATTTCAAAGAATAAGATAATGCCATTTGCAGCAACATTGGATACAACTATAGATTACCATACTAAGTGAAGTAAGTCTGAAAGAGAAAGACAAATATGATACAACATACATGTGCAATCTAAAATATGGCACAAACAAACCTATCTACCCAAACAGAAACAGACTCATAGACACAGAGATTAGACTTGTGGTTGCCAAGGGGGAAGAGGGCAGAAGGAGAGGGATGATGGACTGAGACTTTGAAGTTGATATACGCAAACTATTGCTTTTAGAATGGATGAACAGCAAGGTCCTCCTCTATAGCACAGGGAACTGTATACTGTCTCCTGGGATAAACCATAATGGAAAAGAATATTTTACAAAGAATGTCTATATGTGTAAAACTGCTTCACTTTGCTGTACAGCAGAGATTAGCACAACATTGTAAATCAACTATACTTCAATAGAAAAAAGCAATATAAACTCTCTTTTCTTAGGATATGAATTATGTAATCTTCTCTAATGTATTTTACTGCTTTTTAATGCAGCCTAAAAAATAGTATAATAGCAGTAACAGAAAAAAAAAAAAAGTCAAGTTACAGTTAGTGGTGTATATTAGCGTCTTTCAGTTCAGTTCAGTTCAGTCGCTCAGTTGTGTCCGACTCCTTGCAACCCCATGAATCACAGCACG
>NW_011494951.1:11570147-11571533 GCF_000754665.1 Bison bison bison | reverse complement strand
TTTCCTTCCTAACCTATATGGAGGTTGATGACTTGGGATTTCAAATGCTGAAGAGGCCTTCTTTGGGTTACAATCCCCCACATCTCCTAAAGAAAAGCATCTCCCCATTTTGAGACAACAAGAAAATAACAGAATTGCTAAAACATTAGCAGAAAAGACACACAGCATCTCCATTAACTTTCAGTCTATACCAAAATGTTGAAAGTTATTTTCCATGTTGCAGCAATTTCCATAACTAATATTTCCTATTATCTCACAGCAGAAGCTTCAGGAGATGGGAAGTCACTTCTGAAAGAAAACCTACAGGATCAGCGTCCCTGTCTGCAGTTGTGGTATGTAGTTTCTAGTTGAAGTAAAAATCAAACAAACAAAAAAACCTTGGTCTTAATTTAGACCCTTAAGTCTTGATCTTTCCTTATATTCTCCAATGTATATAAGCTTCCCAATCTTTATTGGACTTGACATATTATCATTAAATGCTATATTTATTTTCGTAGAGTGGTGGGATCTGACATTCTACTCTCAGTCTTCATGGTCTCCTGAAGATTGGAACCTGCTTCTACCTTGGGGAGCTTCTCTTTTTCCTACATTTCCATTCTTGGTCACATCGGATCCTCTAGTCCTTGGAATTTATTCATCCCATTCAAACAGCCTTTTCTCTTTTCATGATGTTTTCCCTGATACACTTGCCACTTTTCAGGTTACTTTGTTCACAGGCCAATCTTAACTGAATATCGTCTCTTAAAATTTGCCTCTACCACCTGGAATAGGTATAGGCACCAAATGAATTCCATGTACAGAATAGCTCAGTTATAATCCTAAACCACCTACACTCCAAGTTCCTTTGGTCAACTAAAAGGATATCTAGAAGGTTATATGTATCTCATATAACAGCCATCTTACTGGTTTGGATAGAATACACTTCCTGGGCTATGCGTCTCTCTTAATTCCTTTCTATACTCTACCTTGATGCACTAAAAAATTCCCTGGAACCTAATCAGCGTATGTATTCCCTCCAAATTCTCTGGTTTAGGTTTTCAAGTCTCCACTAACAGTTCCTCTCTCCAGATTTCCTAAACTGTGAAGCATGCTCTCATAAGTAAGAGAATCCAATTCTCCTTTGGCTGCTGCTGCTGCTGCTAAGTCGCTTCAGTCGTGTCCAACTCTGTGCGACCCCATAGATGGCAGGTGGTGGCAAACTCCTTTAAAGCCTCATCCCCTTCAGTGGGATTTACCTCATTGAGTCCCACATCCCTCTGGGCACAGAGACTCTGGTTACAACAGAGACTTTAGAAAAATTGAAAGATAGGAGGTGTTAACATTTATTGAGCTCTTAGTATACATCAAATACTGGACTGAGGACTTTACATACTTTACATACTTTAC
>NW_011494951.1:11568595-11570047 GCF_000754665.1 Bison bison bison | reverse complement strand
GATGGATATGAATTTGAGTGAACTCCAGGAGTTGGTGATGGACAGGGAGGCCTGGCGTGCTGCAATTCATGGGGTCACAAAGAGTCGGACACGACTGAGCGACTGAACTGAACTGAACTGAATGTTATATAAAGCTTCAAGAAAGTCATTTTCACAGAGGGAAATTAAAATCATTGCAGGCTGCTACAAAATCTATAGAATAAGTATATGAATATTTTTATCAATATACGGTTATTCACTGGAAGTTACAAATTCTTTTCATTTCTAAGTGTATTTTTTTCACTATGAAATTGTGAGGAAGAGTTTTTAATGCTTGACTGCAAAAACATTAATAGGAAATTCAAGATATCCAATTCTCAAATATAATGCCATTTAGAGCTACTCTATTACAGGAATAAAAAATAAAAAATCAGAAACTTGGCCAGGATAGAGCCTGCATCAATTCAGGAAACAATATTAAACAAATATGAAAAATAGAAGTTAAATAACTTTTTGTAATTTAACCATTTTTCTCTTCTTCCTGGGCACTTTGGCCCTTGCCTGTGCATGTTTTCTACAAAAAGGTAAAGAAAAAATTCACAGGAGTTTAGGTATTCAAAGCCTAGAGCTCTGTACAAATCTGAGACAGATCCGTTTATGGAACAAGATTTATGACCAGGGAAAAATGGCCATTTTAATCAAGGCTGTGGGACAGGTAGGGGCTTCCCTTGTAGCTCAGTCAGTAAATAGTCTACCTGCAATGCAGGAGACCCGGGCTTGATTTCAGTGTCGAAAAGATCCCCTGGAGAAGGAAATGGCAACCCACTTCAGTATTCTTGCCTGGAAAATTCCATACACAGAGGAGCCCGATGGGCCACAGTCAATGAGGCCGCAAAGAGTTGGGCAGGACTGAGCACCAGCACGTGCTTTAAAAAAGAGGGAAATTTGCACTAAGAAGATTTTCACTTAGGTCTCTAAGTGAATGAAGTGTACTACAGACTATTACGGACTAATTATTTCTGTCATCCCTAAATCCATAGGGATTTAAGACAGACTTATATGTCTTTTCATTTGGAGGAAGTATCAACATTGAAGGCAAAAGGAGAAGAAGGCAGCAGAGGATGAGATGTTTAGATACATCACTGAGTTTGAGCAACCTCCAGGAAACAGCAATAACAGTAGTTAACATGGAGGCTGGGGCTATCTGCTCATGATCACTAGTGTCCTCTACTCCTGAATAAGACGCTAAATTTCCCCAAGGTCCATGGGATACAGATTGGATCCTCTGCCCAACAGAGTTTCCTCACCCCTCCCACGCCCCACCCCTCCCACCACCCACTTCAGCAGAGACAACTGGAAATATACTGCCAGAAGCAGGAATGAGGGGAAAGTCAAAGAGCTTACCCTGGGATGTCAGCAAAACAGGTCAGCAAACAGTACACTATCAGATCATTAAGTGTATGGGGGCATTCT
>NW_011494951.1:11568111-11568495 GCF_000754665.1 Bison bison bison | reverse complement strand
AAGCATTATGCTCTCCTCCTTTTTTACAGGGGACAAGTCATTTAATAATAAGCCTAAGTTTACCTGCTCATCTCTGAAAATCATCATTTCCCAGTGGCCTAACCCTTACCCTAAAGAACTACAAGTCTTTCTCTGGTCCTGTCCAACTGTACCCATGAATCTGTCTCAGATGAACCATGTTCAGGCTTTTTTTTAGCTCAAGAAACAACAAACAGGTTCTCAGGGTGTTTTCCATATAAGGTCTGAGATTATCTGCTTTCTGTTTATGTGACTATGAAAAATTTGAGCCCAATGCTAAAGCAGAAACTCCAATATTTTGGCCACCTCGTGTGAAGAGTTGACTCATTGGAAAAGACCCTGATGCTGGGAGGGATTGGGGGCAGG
>NW_011494951.1:11566977-11568011 GCF_000754665.1 Bison bison bison | reverse complement strand
AGGTAAGGTTCACATGATCAGTAGGAAAAGTCTCTCAGAGTCACTGAAAATGTGGATCACGGAAACAAAGGTATTGGGGGTCACCACGTCAATAGACATAGGGAATTTCCAGAGTGATTTAAGCAAGACAGGACAAATCCTGCAGGAATGGGGCTAGGAGAGTGATGGATTCTAGGATAAGATAAAGAACACAAATACGATGAGTTGCTTCTCAGGTGGCACCAATGGTGGAGAACTCACTTGCCGATGCAGGAGATAAAAGAGATGGGGAAGTTCAATCCCTAGGTTGGGAAGATCCCCTGGAGAAGGAAATGGCAACCCACTTCAGTATTCTTGCCTGGAAAATTCCATACACAGAGGAGCCTGATGGGCCACAGTCAATGAGGCCGCAAAGAGTTGGGCATGACTGAGCACCAGCACATGCTTTAAAAAAGATGGAAATTTGCACTAAGAAGATTTTCACTTAGGTCTCTAAGTGAATGAAGTGTACTGCAGACTATTACGGACTAATTATTTCTGTCATCCCTAAATCCATACAAATGTAAGACAGACTTACATCTTTTCATTTGGAGGAGATATCAAGATTGAAGGCAAAAGGAGAAGAGGGCAGCAGAGGATGAAATGGTTAGATAGCATCACTGAGTTTGAGCAACCTCCCGGAAACAGCAATAATGGTAGTTAACATGGAGGCTGGGGCTACCTGCTCATGACCACTAGTGTCCTCTACTCCTGAATAAGATGCTGAATTTCTTCAAGGTCCATGTGATACAGATTGGATCCTCTGCCCAACAGAATTTCCTCACCCCTCCCACACCCCACCCTGCCCACCCCTCCCACAACCCCTCCACCCCACACACACACCCTCCACCCCTCCCACACCCTGCCCACCCAGACCCTCTACTCCTCCCACGCCCTACCCACACAACCCCCTCCCACGCCCCACCCCTCCCACCACCCACTTCAGCAGAGACAACTGGAAATATACTGCCAGAAGCAGGAATGAGGGGAAAGTCAAACAGGTTACCCTGGGATGT
>NW_011494951.1:11566548-11566877 GCF_000754665.1 Bison bison bison | reverse complement strand
GAGAGAAAGGAATCACCCTTTTGTGTCATTAACAACTTTCATTCTTAGCTGCCACATTCAAATTTAAATTTTTACCAGCTTGGTACATTTTCACTCTCATTACCACCAAACACACACACACACACACACAGAGTATCCTCACCTATATTACCTCATTCTGTATTGAGCTAACTGCAATTTTTAAAGTTTTTATTGAAATATAGTTGCTTTATAATACTGTGTTAGTTGCTACTGTACAGCAAAGTGAATCAGCTATACAAATACATATATCCTCTCTTTTTTGGATTTCCTTCCCATTTAGGTTACCACAGAGCACTGAGTACAGTTTC
>NW_011494951.1:11566091-11566448 GCF_000754665.1 Bison bison bison | reverse complement strand
GTGGATGCCATCCAGCCATCTCATCCTCTGTCGTCCCCTTTTCCTCCTGCCCCTAATCCCTCCCAGCATCAGAGTCTTTTCCAGTGAGTCAACTCTGCGTGAAGTGGCCAAAGAACTGGAGTTTCAGCTTTAGCATCATTCCTTCCAAAGAACACCCAGGGCTGATTTCCTTTAGAATGGACTGGTTGGATCTCCTTGCAGTCCAAGAACTCTCAAGAGTCTTCTCCAACACCACACTTCAAAAGCATCAATTCTTCAGCACTCAGCTTTCTTCACATCCAACTCTCACATCCATACATGACCACTGGAAAAACCATAGCCTTGACTAGATGGACCTTTTTTGGCAAAGTAATATCT
>NW_011494951.1:11565624-11565991 GCF_000754665.1 Bison bison bison | reverse complement strand
ACTCTTCGAGACCCCATGGACTGCAGCCTACCAGGCTCCTCCGTCCATGGGATTTTCCAGGCAAGAGTTACTGGAGTGGGGTAGCATCACCTTCTCCTTTGTCTAGGTGGTGGCAAACTCCTTTAGTTCCTCCTCCCATTCAGTGGGATTTACCTCATTGAGTCCCACATCTGTCTGGGCACAGACACTGTGGTTAAAGAGACTTTAGAAAAATTGAAAGATAGGAGGTGTAAACATTTATTGAGCTCTTCAGTTCAGTTCAGATGCTCAGTCGTGTCTGACTCTTTGCAACCCCATGAATGGCCTCCCTGTCCATCACCAACTCCCGGAGTTCACTCACACTCACATCCATCAAGTCGGTGATGCC
>NW_011494951.1:11564807-11565524 GCF_000754665.1 Bison bison bison | reverse complement strand
TGGATGGTGACTACATGAAATTAAAACATGCTGGCTGCTTGGAAGAAAAGTTATGACAAACCTAATCAGCATAAAAAAAAAGGCAGAGACACTACTTTGGCAACAAAGATCCTGTAGTCAAAGCTATGGTTTGAGAAAATGAAGTTGCTCAGTCGTGTCGGACTCTTTGTGATCCCACGGACTGTAGCTCACCAGGCTTCTCTGTCCATGGGATTTTCCAGGCAAGAGTACTGGAGTGGGTTGCCATTTCCTTCTCCATGGGGTCTTCCTGACCCTGGGATCGAACCCAGGTCTCCCGCATTGCAGTCAGACGCTTTACCCTCTGAGCCACCAGGGAAGCCTAGTTTTATGAATGTAAATGCTGAACCATAAAGAAGGCTAAGCGCCGAAGAATTGATGCTTTTGACTGTGGTGTTGGAGAAGACTCTTGAGAGTCCCTTAGACTGCAAGGAGATCAAACCAGTCAATCCTAAAGGAAATCAATCCTCAATATTCATTGGAAGGACTGATGCTGAAGCTCCATTCTTTGGCCACCTGTTATGAAGAATGGACTCATTGGAAAAGACCATGATTCTGGGAAAGATTGATGGCAGGAGGAGAAGGCAACGACAGAGGACAAGATGGCTGGATGGCATCATCAACTCAATGGACATGAGTTTGAGCAAGCTCTGGGAGATGGTGAAGGACCGCGAAGTCTGGTGTGCTGCAGTCCATGAG
>NW_011494951.1:11563707-11564707 GCF_000754665.1 Bison bison bison | reverse complement strand
AGTCCTGTCTGCTGAAGACCACATCTCTGTCTTAGGCAGATCTCTAGATCGGCTCTCCAAATACATATCTTCGTGCCCTCACCTCAGGTATTCAACTTTCTTCTCTCCTTTCAACTGTCCACAAACAATACCCAAATATGTGTCTGTCCTCTGTCCAGATAAGCAGTTTGTTTGTGCCGAGCCTAGAAGTTTCCCAAAAGTCATTAGAGACACAATGCAAACATGTTGTGAGCAGTTTTAAATAAGGACATTAGGTTGATTTGCTAATCATATTGTTTCAGTGTTCTTTGTATTTACTGATTTTTTTCTTGATTTGTTTTATCAGGTACAAAATATATGGTAATACTAGATCTTTCCTAAAGCAGTTGTAGATTCAATTTCAGCAAGTCTGTAAACTTTGCTTTATTTTTATTGAATTTATTTTTTAGAGCAGTTTCAGGTTTATACAAAAACGAGCAGAAGTTACAGAGCTTTCCCATATATGTCTTGGCCCCACAAATGCGTGATCTCCTGCATTATCAGTATTCCCCAACAAAGTGGCACATTTGTTACAGTGATGAACCCACACTGAAATGTCAGTATCACCCAGAGCACATAGTTTATATATGTCTTGCATATTCTGTGGGTTTTGAAAAATGTCTAATGAAGTGTAACAAACTTTTAAATACACAGAATAGGTTCATTGCCCTAAATATCCTCTGTGCTCCTTCTTCTCATCCTTTCCTTGTAACCACTCATCTTCGTGCTTTCACTATAATTTTGTTTATTCCAGAATATATTACAATTGGAATCACAGTATGTAGCCTTTTGATCTGGCTTTATACGTTTAGTAATATACATTTATTTTTCCTCCATGTCTTCTCATTTTGTTTCATTTAATTCTTTTCATTTTTTTTAGATAGAACTGAATAATATTCTGTTGTCTAGAAGTATCACAGTTTATTTATCCACTCACCTACTGAAGGATGTCTTGGTTGTCTCCAAATTTTTGAAATTATAA
>NW_011494951.1:11562807-11563607 GCF_000754665.1 Bison bison bison | reverse complement strand
TGCTGTTGCTGCTAAGTCGCATCAGTCGTGTCCAACTCTGTGCGACCCTATAGATGGCAGCCCACCAGGCTCCCCCAAACCTGGGATTCTCCAGGCAAGAACACTGGAATGGATTGCCATTTCCTTCTCCAATGCATGAAAGTGAAAAGTGAAAGTGATGTCGCTTAGTCATGTCTGACTGTTCGCGACCCCATGGACTGTAGCCCACCAGGCTCCTCCATCCATAGGATTTTCCAGGCAAGAGTACTGGAGTGGGGTTCCATTGCCTTCTCCGACTGAGAGTTGGAGGAGCCTCCAAATAGAATAACGTGGAAATAGTGATAAAAACAGAACCCATGCACAATATAGCACCTGTCTCTGACATCACTGCATCCTTTATAACTGTGCAATGTTAACATTTGTTCAATGCTTTTCATATTTGTTCAATAAGTCCATTAAAACTTTTAACTATGAAGCATTATAATTAACTTTGATTTTCAGGCAAAATTCTTGTGTATAAACAAATAATTTTTTATCAGTTCCTCAGGCATTTAAGGAGAGTGATTACTAAATGTAATTCAGAGACGGTGTCAAGAGTTCCCTAACAAATGGCTAGACATAAGTTGGGACCGAGGGTAGATGGAAACATATGAATGTGGTTTTCTATGATAGTAGTGGAGAGTAACAGAGAAGGTAATGGCACCCCACTCCAGTACTCTTGCCTGGAAAATCCCATGGACGGAGGAGCCCGGCAGGCTGCAGTCCATGGGGTCACTAAGAGTCAGACACGACTGAGCGACTTCACTTTCACTTTTCACTTT
>NW_011494951.1:11561757-11562707 GCF_000754665.1 Bison bison bison | reverse complement strand
AACTAAAGCGTCTTTATCTCCCTGCAATTGTGTCATATGAACTCCCTTTTGTAAAGGCATCATTTTATTAGGCACAGTTATCTGTGGTTTAAAAGCAAATCCATCATTTCTAGGGGTTTCAGGATTGCCAGGAGGGGGCTCAACCAAAGGTGGAGTTGGTAGAGAGAGAAAGATCTGTTTTTGACTTTTATCATTTTTTTGGCTCTTATTTTTCATTTTTATTGATTGTTTTTCTTCCTCATCACATATGTTATCATATAACTTTATTTTTTTTTCATTTGTTCTTGTATTTGTTCTACAGAATCTCTTGAATCCAAGGTTTTGGATTGCAGCTGTCCTAAAGCTGTGTTAATAAGATTTTCTACTGACCATACAGACAAAGGTATCTTTTTGCCACGTTGGTAGGCACAGCACAGGCAATGCATAACTTCTTGTCATTTTTCATGTCTCAAAGTCTCTTTATCTGGATCTAGCCAGTAGCAATATATTTCAATGGCAGAAAACAATTTTTTAAAAGAGGAGTGAGAAATCTCAACCTCCGAACTTTTTAACAAAGTTTTTAACACTTGCATATAGTCACTATGTTTAGAAGGATTTTGTCCTATTGTTACGCTGATTGACAAATCTGCAGGGGTGTACTTACCAAGTACTTTTCTCGTCCACCGAGCTGGCCGGATTTTCCTGCATTTTCTGTCCCTAGGAGCTAGCCTCGGAGGCTGGATTCACTTTCGGGTCCCTGTTTGGGCGCCACTTGTCGAGACCAGCTCGACAAGCAGGGTTTCCGAAAGTGCGATATGTCAAGAGAATGAGAAAGGAGACACAAAAATTCATAGAAAAGCAAGGGTCGGGGAACAACACCACTCCAAGGTGAAGGTGCCGAAACTGAATCCAAGCAAGCTTTATTATACTTTCAGCCGTGAATGAAAGAATAAGCAGGGAGTTAAAATGCA
>NW_011494951.1:11561264-11561657 GCF_000754665.1 Bison bison bison | reverse complement strand
GGACCCCCATAAAACCATAAGGGAAAGTGTTTGCAGAGCTTCTAGGGTGGTGAACACCCCCACATGCAGAAGGGAGGTGTACCCCAACCTCCACAGGCACAGAAGCCCTTGTGTTCAGGACACGTCCACACCTCATATTTTTTGCCTCTTAATCAGGTTCTTCATGTATATATTTTCTAACATCCTTTATAAGGATACATAACTATATATCCTATATATATTTAGTGTAAATAAGAAAAGTTCTTGATTTCCATGTGCAGTCACAGCAAATTTTCAAACTAGAAGAAAGGGTCATGGGAATCCCAAATTTTAAGACAAGTCAGATAAATTGTGGGTAACTAGGAACCCTGGAAGATCCCCTGGAGAAGGAAATGGTAACCCACTCCAGTATTC
>NW_011494951.1:11560824-11561164 GCF_000754665.1 Bison bison bison | reverse complement strand
CCCATTAATTGATCAAATGTTATATCAACTGGCGGGTTGGCTGTCACATTTCTGCAAGCTTGTTGATTTATCTTGCCACCAGGTCTTAAATTGTAAAAATTTTGAGGTGGATAGGCAACTTTTGGCTATCATTTTTCAATCATAAGGAATTAACTGTTCAGCTTGTGAACGTCCCTGAATTAGTCCCATGGTATAAGGAGAATTAGTTTCATATTGGGTACATCCTGTTTTATCTCCTTTATGGTTTTAAATGGTATGGCATTATAATCATAATGTATTCCTCTTTGTAGAAATTGAGGGTCTGGTGGGATTTGAGTTAGAGCCACAGGGAGAACTAAAG
>NW_011494951.1:11560354-11560724 GCF_000754665.1 Bison bison bison | reverse complement strand
GCTCTTTTCCTTCACCTCTAGACTCTAAGCCTTTCACGTTTAAGGAAGTCTGAAGATTAGAGGGAAACAGACTGGTAGAAACTGCCTGGTCACAACACATCATACTGGTCTTGAATTCTCAACATCCTTATTTATTTCAAAAATCCCCTTACCGTACTGAGGAATGACACTTTTGAAGCTTGATCATACATTCAGCACAATTGCAGAGCACCTATTATGGACAGTGTACTCTGACATTGTACCTGTCAGAGTACACCACCCATGAACTACCACTATTAGTTTCCTATTGCTACTGTAACAGATTACCACGGATTTGGTGACTTAAAACAACAGGTTAATTCTCTTATAGTTCTAGAGGTGATATGTCCAA
>NW_011494951.1:11558301-11559444 GCF_000754665.1 Bison bison bison | reverse complement strand
GTGCCTGTTGGTCATCTGTATGTCTTCTTTGGAGAAACATCTATTTATTCTTTGCCTATTTTTTCCTAACATTCCTCTAATGTAGCTATCCAATTTTCCCGCCATGACTTACTGGAATTATCTTTTTTCCCATTGTTTTCTCACTTCTTTTGTCATAGATTATTGACCATAAGTGTGTAGGTTTATTTCTGGGCTCTCTACTCTTTTCCATTGATCTATTCGTTTGCTTTTATGCCAATATCATGCTCTTTTGATTAATGTAGCTTTAGAGCATAGTCTGAATAGGGAATGTGATACATCCAGGTATTTTTTTTCTTGAGTCAGCTTTGGCAATTGAGTCTTTTGTGGTTCCAAAAAATTTTTTTAGAATCATTTTGTCCTACTTTTGTGAAAGTGTCCTGGGTATTTTGATAGTCATTGCATTAAATCTATAGATTGCTTTGGATAATATGGCCATTTTTAACAACATTAATCCTTCTAATCAAGGAACACAGGATATCTTTCCATTCCTTTTTATCACTTTCAAATTCCCTCATCAGCGTTTATGCTTTTGAAAATATAGGTCTTGCACCTTCTTGGTTAAGTTTATTCCATGGTATTTCATTCTTTTAAGTCTGAACATAAATGAGATTGTTCCCTGAATTTTTTTTTTTCTGATAGTTTATTATTAGTGTATATATAAGCAACAGATTTATGCAAATTAATCACAGAATTTTGCCTATTAACATACCACAGGCTAACTGAGTGTCTTTTCTTCCAACAGCCATGGACACAGCAGAGTCTATGCCCAATGAACCCCTGTTTAGAGGCAAAAATAGGCAAGATCTCCAAGAGATGCTCAGAGAAGGACTGGCAGTTGAGTACTAGTTGTCAAAGCTGCAGGAACACTTGGGTGTGACTTCTGCCCATGCCTTACAACACCTAGAAGAAAAAGACCTCCAGAAACTGAAATACCAGGTGCAACATTCCTGGGAGAAAAGGGCCCTGGATAAACTGCTTAACCTGTCACACTCAAATACTCTTTCAGAGTTACAGGAGTCTTGGGTGGAATCATTAAAGAAAAGGAAGATGGAGGCAGAACAGGCACTGCAGGAACAAAGAGAAATGCTGTCAGAACAGAGGCAACAACAGGAAGAGGCAGTG
>NW_011494951.1:11557518-11558201 GCF_000754665.1 Bison bison bison | reverse complement strand
GAGGTCATCATTCTCCCTAATTATTATTTGAAGATAAACTCTGCTTTTCTCAGACAGTCTTCAGAATGGAAGCAAGTAATAGCAAATGAAAAAACTGACAAAGAATTAATCTCCAAAATATACAAGCAGCTCATGTAGCTCAATACATGAAAGAAAAATGTATTGTATTTTCATACAAGAAAAATGAACAATCAAACCAAAAAGTGGGCAAAAGATGTAAAAAGACATTTCTCCAAAGAAGACATACACATGGCTAGTGAACACATGAAAAGATGCTCAACATCACTCATTATTAGATAAATGCAAATCAAAACCACAATGAGGTATTACCTCACATTGGTCAGAATGGCCATCATCAAAGTCTAAAAACAATAAATGCTGGAGAGGGTATGGAGAAAAGGGAATGCTCTTACACTGTTGGTAGGAATGCAAACTGGCATAGCCACTATGGAAAACAGTATAGAGATTCCTTTAAAAACTGGGACTAGAACTGCCATACCACCCAGTAATCCCACTGCTGGGCATACACTACAAGGCAGCAAGAATTAAAAGAGACACATGTACCCGAGTGTTCAGTGCAGCACTATTTACAACAGCCGGGACATGGAAGCAACCTAGACTTCCACCGACAGATGAGTGGATAAGGAAGTTGTGGTACATATGCACAATGTACTATTACTCAG
>NW_011494951.1:11556108-11557418 GCF_000754665.1 Bison bison bison | reverse complement strand
CCCACTCCAGTGTTCTTGCCTGGAGAATCCCAGGGACTGGGAAGCCTGGTGGCTGCCGTCTCTGGGGTCGCACAGAGTCAGACATGACTGAAGCGACCTAGCAGCAGCAGGAGCAGCAGCATCATACATAAATTGAGGGTAACCTGGGGATCTACTGCCTGAAATTGACATGTGAAGACAGTGGCAGTCTCCTGGGACTGAGCCCTTAAAGTGTGGAACCTGACAGTATATTCAGAAAGGTACATAGTGTCAGAATCAAGTTAAATTGTAAGACACCAGCTCAGTTCCGTTCAGTTCAGTCGCTCAGTCGTGTCTGACTCTTTGCAACCCCATGAATCGCAGCACTCCAGGCCTCCCTGTCCATCACCAACTCCCAGAGTTCACTCAGACTCACATCCATCGAGGCAGTGATGCCATCCAGCCATCTCATCCTCTGCTGTCCCCTTCTCCTCCTGCCCCCAATCCCTCCCAGCATCAGAGTCTTTTCCAATGAGTCAACTCTTCACATGAGATGGCCAAAGTACTGGAGTTTCAGCTTTAGCATCATTCCCTCCAAAGAAATCCCAGGGCTGATCTCCTTCAGAATGGACTGGTTGGATCTCCTTGCAGTCCAAGGAACTCTCAAGAGTCTTCTCCAACACCACAGTTCAAAAGCATCAATTGTTCATCGCTCAGCCTTCTTCACAGTCCAACTCTCACATCCATACATGACCACAGGAAAAACCAGAGCCTTGACAAGATGCACCTTTGTTGGCAAAGTAATGTCTCTGCTTTTGAGTATGCTATCTAGGTTGGTCATAACTTTCCTTCCAAGGAGTAAGTGTCTTTTAATTTCATGGCTGCAGTCACCATCTGCAGTGATTTTGGAGCCCCCCAAAATAAAGTCTGACACTGTTTCCATTGTTTCCTCATATATTTCCCATGAAGTGTTGAGACCGGATGCCATGATGTTAGTTTTCTGAATGTTGAGCTTTAAGCCAACTTTTTCACTCTCCACTTTCACTTTCATCAAGAGGCTTTTGAGTTCTTCTTCACTTTTGGCCATAAAGGTGGTATCATCTGCATATCTGAGGTTATTGAGATTTCTCTCGGCAATCTTGATCCCAGCTTGTGCTTCTTCCAGCCCAGCGTTTCTCATGATGTACTCTGCATAGAACTTAAATAAGCAGGGTGACAATATACAGCCTTGACATACTCCTTTTCCTATTTGGAACCATTCTATTGTTCCATGTCCAATTCTAACTGTTGCTTCCTGACCTGCATATAGGTTTCTCAACAGGCAGGTCAGGTGGGCTGGTACTCCCATCTCT
>NW_011494951.1:11554520-11556008 GCF_000754665.1 Bison bison bison | reverse complement strand
GGTGAGACATGCTTCTGGAGGACTAGCCCTACAGGGAATTTACAAAACCAGTGACCAAAGGTGTCTTATAGAGAAGAAAGAGGAGCTACTCTGCATCCCCAAGGAGTTTGTACTCCGTGGCCCTAATCAGAGCACATGGGTGGAAATGAAGGAATTTACATCTTCTCAAGAAGAATCCATGTTCACTCAGACTTTAGAGAAGCTGGGCTTCAGTATAACTGCCTTAGCAAAGGGTGGAGGTTGGGGAATTAGCCTGGAAGCTGGTATGGATCAGAGCATGCATTCAGAATCCAAGAAAATACAACAGTCACATTCTACACACTCTTATTTCTGCTCAACCAAGTTCATCTATATCCCACTGGCCTCCTGCATCTTTCCCATTGACCAGCTCCAACTTTCCAATGCTGCTCTCCAGGAATTAAAATACATTGAAGACCTTTTGGGTCAGTCAGAAGACCCAGACAAACTACTCTTGCTGAGGCATAGGACTGAAGCCTTCTTCCAGAGGTTTGGGTCTCATGCTGATCAGGGCCCTCTGCACCTGGGAGGAATCTACTGGTGGAAAGCCATTTCAGAGGGTTTCCAAAAAGAGCAGCTGGCAGAAGTGAAACAGCAAGCAGCAGAGGCCCTGGATATTTACATAAGGGGCAGTTACAGTGGCTTTGGAGTGAACATTGGTACAGGTCTGGATATGTCAGACTCTCATTCGAAAAAAGCCTCTCAGAGAACAACCTTCCAAAATCTCCAAACCAAAGTCCAATTATCTGTGGCCCAGACAGGTGGCCCACCAGAAGCAAATGGCTTTTTTGACTGGAAAGCTGGTCTAGTTGCCAATAATCAAACCTGGTGTGTCATTGACCGTGGACTTCAGCTGGTACCTGTTTGGGACATTGTCCTCTCTAGCCACAGAAGCGATTTTAAGGATCCTCATAAATTAGCTAACTGTCTGAAAGATGACTATACTGTTCTGACTGAACTCAATGCCCAGATCCAGGAGAGAGAAGAATTACTGAGTATTGAGAAGGAGGCTAGGATTTTCCTACAGGATGTGAAATCCTGGAAAGTTTTTGATCCTGAAGAACAGCTTAAAAGGCTGATAAATTTCATGCAAAGATTGAGGCAAAAAACTGAAAGTTATACCATTTGGACTAATATATGCCTCAAAGACAGGGGTCTGCAGAATTTTCTAGTAAACACTGTAAACTTTTGCAAAAACATTTCCATTTATGAAACTAAATTTATTAAATCTCAGTTGAGCCATCTTTTGGATCCTCACATCTATGTAGTAAGAAACTTTCTTCAGGTTCATTCCATTATGGAGTGGATATTTCAGTCAGAACTAAAGGAAGACAATGTCCATATCAACCAATTTTCTGATTTAATTGAAATATTAAAAAAAACACAGAATGATCTTAGGGATGTAAAGGCCAATTCCAAATCCACAGAGTTGGTGGAGGAAGCTCAAAGAAAGCTGACTAATAAGGTCAG
>NW_011494951.1:11554026-11554420 GCF_000754665.1 Bison bison bison | reverse complement strand
CTTTGTTGTGCAGAAGCTTTTAAGTTTAATTAGGTCCCATTTGTTTATTTTTGCTTTTATTTCCAATGTCTTTGCTTTTATGCCAATGTGATGTTCTTTATATTAATGTAGATTTGTTGTATAGTCTGAATAGGGAATGTGATACATCCAGCTATTTTTTGCTACAGTCAGCAATGGCAATTGAGTCTTTTGTGGTTTCAAAAAAATTTTTAGAATCATTTTGTTCTACTTTTGTGAAAGTGTCCTGGGTATTTTGATAGTGATTGCATTAAATCTATAGATTGCTTTGGATAATATGGCCATTTTTAACAACATTAATCCTTCTAAGCAAGGAACACAGGATATCTTTCCATTCCTTTTTATCATTTTCACATTCCTTCATCAGTGTTTATAG
>NW_011494951.1:11553259-11553926 GCF_000754665.1 Bison bison bison | reverse complement strand
GCAAGTGGAGGAGGTGATAAAAGAATTGCAAAGTGTCTTCCATGAAAAGAAAGAGCGCCATGATTCACATGATAATGAAAACAAAAAGGAGGAAGTCATAGAAAATAGAGCCTTCCAAGACTTACTCCAGCGTCTAGGCCTAGAATATTACTACCCAAGAAAAATGAGCAGAGCTGACTTCCAACTGATCCACAAGACTTCTGTGAAAAACACCCAGCCCTGCTCTGAAAGAGAACTTCCCTTCTATTTCCTACAGAAGCTATTGATGCTGGATTATGGGCTGAGATACCTGATCATCAAACATGAAGAATACACAGAGAACCAAGTCTATTCAATCACCTCAAATCAAGAAAAGGAGGCTTTTGATCCATATGAAGATCTACTTGAAGAAAGTGTTAGTCCTACTAAGCCTTTAGCAGCCACTAATGTCAGACCCAACATTCACCCTATGGATATTCAGATGGCAATTCTTCACTGTGCAGATGATTTTGCCAGACAGTATATTTTGGACAAACTTTCCGTTTGTCAGTTTGCCCTCCCCCTTCTCATACCTAATCCTTGCAATGCTCAAATTGAATTCTCTCTCTGGTCTCTCAGACAAATTCGAAGGAGCTGGCAGCAAGTAGGGAAATCAATAAAAGAGGAGAAGGACAATTACACGAATCAA
>NW_011494951.1:11552479-11553159 GCF_000754665.1 Bison bison bison | reverse complement strand
AGGTTTATTTCTGGGCTCTCTACTCTTTTCCATAGATCAATGTGTTTGCTTTTATGCCACTATCATGCTGTTTTGATTAATGTAGCTTTGTAGTATAGTCTGAATGGGGAACATGATACATCCGGTTATTTTTTTTCTCCAGTCAGCTTTGGCAATTGAGTCTTTTGTGGTTCCAAAAAAAATTTTAGAATAATTTTGTTGTACTTTTGTGAAAGTGTCCTGGGTATTTTGATAGTGATTGCATTAAATCTATAGATTGCTTTGGATAGTATGGACATGTTTAACAACATTAATCCTTCTAATCAAGGAACACGGCATGTTTTCTACTCCTTTTCATCATTTTCAAAATCCTTCATCAGTGTTTATAGTTTTCAGAGTATAGGTCTTTCGCCTTCTAGGTTAAGTTTATTCCCTGGTATTTTATCCTTTTTAGTCTGATCATAAATGGGACTGTTCCCTGAATTTCTTTTTCTGATAGTTCATTATTAGTGTATGAAGTGTATTAGTGTAAAAAGCAATATATTTCTGCAAATTAATCACAGAAATCTTCATATTAACATGCCACAGGCTAACTGAGTGTCTTATCTTCACACAGCCATGTACACAGCAGAGTCTATGCCCAATCAACCCCTGCTCAGAGGCAAAAATGGGCAAGATCTCCAAAAGTTGCTCAGGGAAGT
>NW_011494951.1:11550517-11552379 GCF_000754665.1 Bison bison bison | reverse complement strand
CTAAATTTCCCCAAGGTCCATGGGATACAGATTGGATCCTCTGCCCAACAGAGTTTCCTCACCCCTCCCACGCCCCACCCCTCCCACCACCCACTTCAGCAGAGACAACTGGAAATATACTGCCAGAAGCAGGAATGAGGGGAAAGTCAAAGAGCTTACCCTGGGATGTCAGCAAAACAGGTCAGCAAACAGTACACTATCAGATCATTAAGTGTATGGGGGCATTCTGAAGACTCCACAAAAGCATAACCACAAGAAGCCCCTATTGTATATTCAACAACTAAAAGACAAATCACAAATAACACCAGCTACCCTTCAGCTCTCATCCCTCAAACCAAATAATGAGAGTAGGAGGAGGAAAGAAAGTAAAGAAATGAGAAAAAGAAAACAGGTCATGACACACTCCCTCCAGTTCTATGAAATTGTAAATCAGGCCTGAACTTGATGGAGGTGGTGAAATGTGGTCAAGGAGCCAGCTTAGGATTTAATGAGAGATGAAAGTTTTGATAGTAGATAGGACTAAACTTTTTGATGCCTAAGATTTTAGATATTCTAATACCAAAAGTGACTAGAAAAATCACTTTCCCAGGAATATTACCAGGAATGGGGGTGGGGAGAACAAAAATAATATGGTGGCAAGCAAGGGCAGAGATAAATAAAGGAATATTCCAATTATACACCACTGAGTCCAGCTCATTCAATGAACAGTTTACACACAGATGAAGAAAAATGAGGAAGAGGGGCAAGAGGAGAAATAAACTGGCAACACAGATGAGTCTCTCCTGGAAAAGGAAGGGACTGCTTCCAGGAGATGTTTTCAATTACTTCTCACTATTAACTAGTACAATATTGTGATATAATAATAAAGATATATGCAGTCTTTGTCCAGGTTTCTGGAGAAGAGCTCCTAGAATTCTTGGAACTTCATGAGTTACACGGATGAGAGGAGCCTCTTTTGTTACTCCTAAAAAGTCCTTGTCAAGAATACTTGAGTTTATGTTAATAAGGTGACTCTGTATGAGCCCCCTAGATAGTTTCAGGATGGAGGTTGCCTTCCAAAGAAACCATGTGATAAGAGGATTGGAACTTTCAGCTCCAAATCCCCTCACACCTCCAGGAGGAAAACTGGATAGAGACTGAGATAATCTGGAGTTGCCGATGATTTAATCATGCTTATGTCATAGGACCCCCATAAAACCATAAGGGAAAGGGTTTGCAGAGCTTCTAGGGTGGTGAACATCCCCACATGCAGAAAGGTGGTGTACCCCAACCTCCACAGTCACAGAAGCCTTGTGTTCAGGACACTTCCACACCTCATATTATTTGCCTCTTAATCAGGTTCTTCATGTATATATTTTCTAACATCCTTTATAAGGATACATAACTATATATCCTATATATATTTAGCTGTAAATAAGAAAAGTTCTTGATTTCCATGTGCAGTCACAGCAAATTTTCAGACTAGAAGAGTGTGTCATGGGGATCCCAAGTTTTAAGACAAGTCACATAAATTGTGGGTAACTAGGGACCCAATATTTGCAATTGCTATCTGAAGTGGGAGGGCAGTCTTGTGGGGCTGAGCCCTTAACCAGTGACGTCTGAACTAACTCCAGGTAGTTAGTGTCAGAACTGAATCAAATTGTAGGACACCCAGTTGGTATCTGCACAGAGTTAGAGAACTGTTTGGTAGGGAAAACCCACATTTTTAGTGTCAGAAGTGTTCTATGGTTTTGAATAGATCTTAGTAATTATAACTAGACTTACATTGAAGAAAGTAGGGAAAATCACTAAGCAATTCAGGTATGACCTAAACCAATTCCTTACAATTTTACAGTGAAGTGACAAATAGATTCAAGGGATTA
>NW_011494951.1:11546959-11550417 GCF_000754665.1 Bison bison bison | reverse complement strand
AATTGGGATCAGGAACAGAAATGAGGCAGAACTAATAGGGAGCTCACAACTACAATCAGACGTTTGCTGGAGCTCTCTAACACTGCACTCAGCTTGGAGAACTGTGCCCAAGTTGCTCGCAAGCAAGGAATGCTTATTGATGAAGACCAGAGAGATTGCAAGGAAGCCAAAGAAAAGGCAGAGGCTCTAATGACCCTACTGAGAGAAATGGAAATACCTCAGGTCAAGGAAAACTTACTACCTCTTCAGGGAAAACTGTGGCAACTTTGGTGTAAAAAGGACAAAGAACTCTATCATCTGAGAGAAAAGGGGAATCGCAGCATTGAACAACACAAAAGTGAGACTGAGACAGAAAAACAAAAGATAAGACATAAACAATTGAGAAAAGCCTTTCCTCTCAATGCTTTAATGCGTCCTGTCCTTGAAATTCTCCAAAATCTTTCAGAAACTCACACCAAACTCTACTTCCTCCAATGGCTGAATGTAGCTTTGGACAACCTGACTGCAGGACACTTGGAAAATCTAAATGAGAAGAAAAAGGCATTGGTTTTAAAAAAAAAGGAAGAGGCCCCAAAGAGTAGCTCTCTGAAAGACTGGCAAAAAGAGATAGAAGCTATTTCCAGAGAGATTAATGACTGTACCTTGGGAATTGAGCACATTCTCAGAGAAGCTGGCCAGATCTATGAAGCTTTGGAAGAAGCTTCCTCCCAAACAAATGCACTGTTTCTTTCCCTTCCCCAAATGGCTGCTGACCTGATGATATCCGGGGCTCCCATTGAGCTGATGGATGGGGATGTTTCATATGTGCCCCTGAGGTGGGTGGCAGCTGTTTTTGACAAGCTCTCTGAGAAACTTGGAAACAAGCGGCTCTTTGTTCTCTCTGTCCTTGGCCTGCAGAGCTCAGGGAAGTCCACCCTGCTGAATGCCCTTTTTGGGCTGCAGTTCACTGTCAGTGCTGGGAGGTGTACCCGGGGGGCCTACATGCAGCTTCTGAAAGTGGAGGAGACATTCACAGCTGAACTTGGCTTTGACTTTGTGCTTGTTGTGGACACAGAGGGACTTCGAGCCCCAGAACTCAGCAACAAGTCCCAGAAACATGACAATGAGTTGGCAACCTTTGTCATCGGACTTGGAAGCTTGACTCTGATCAATATTATGGGGGAAAATCCATCCGAAATGCAAGATATTCTACAAATAGTTGTCCAAGCTTTTATGAGGATGAAACAAGTAAAAATCTCTCCCAGTTGCCTCTTTGTCCATCAGAATGTGGGGGAAGTTACAGCTAATGACGATACTATGGATGGAAGAAAGTGGCTAGAGCAGAGATTGGACAAGATGGCAGCAATAGCAGCTGAAGAAGAGCAGTGCTCCGATGTAACCTGCTTTAGTGATGTCATTAAGTTTGATGTCAATACCCATGTCTACTACTTTGCTCACCTCTGGGATGGCAATCCCCCAATGGCCCCACCCAATCCTCGCTACAGCCACAATGTTCAGGAACTAAGAAACAGAATTCTTGTGACTGCCCAACAGGAATCTAGGGGAAGCATCATGAAGATATCAGATGTAAAATTCCGAGTTCAAGATTTGTGGAGAGCCCTACTGAATGAGAACTTTATCTTCAGTTTCAGGAACACTCAAGAAGTCATGGCCATGAGCAAACTGGAAACCATGTATAACTCCTGGACATGGGAGCTGAGGAGTCATGTGCAGAGATTACAGGACCAGCTGATCAACCAGATTCAGAATGGAAAAATCCAGGCACTTGAAACATATACCCTGGAGGCTCAAGTTACAGAGATATATGAAGCCATCAAGCAAAAACTTGAAAAATATGTTAATGAAGACCCAGATAGTCAAGTGCTGGTTCAGTGGAAAGGAAATTTTGAAAATAAACTCATAACCCTTAAAGAGGCACTAATTTTAGATGTCCAAAGTAAAGCCAAAGAACTTATTCATTTTAAAAAAAATCAAGAAAAACTGGATAGCAAAAAGTCAGGTTATGAAAAGGAATTATTGGAAAAAAGCCGGAATTTGGCTTTATCACTAAATGGCACCAAATTCAGCGAGGAAGAGCTCCATGAGAAATTCAACCCACTTTGGGAAAAATGGGTCTATGATGTGTCCTCAAGTCTCCCTCCAGCCACAGAGCCTGAAATTGAAGTGGATTCTGAAAACATCCTTTTGGAATATTTCAAAAAGGAAAAAGACATACGAAGCATACTGCAGAACTATTCTGGAGAAAAGTTTGAAATCAACTATGACAAACATATTAAGATGAACAGGAAATCTTTGGGACTCTTTACAATGACCATAGAGCCCCAAGATAAACACTCCATAAATATGACTACTGACTGCATTATTTCAAAAGTTAATGAAACTGTTAACAAAATATGTCAGCAAAAGCATGATTACAATCTAAATTATTTCTATGAAATCCTGAGAATAATAGAAGAGGAGGTGAAGTCACCCACTCAGAAAAGATACACATTTACAAGAAAATATGAAATAGACTTATCATTGTGTTTATTCCAAACAGCATCAGTGAAGTTTAGGGAGATGCACAAGGCATTCAAGAGGGCAAATGATCCTGTAAACTATCTGCAAAGCAAGAAAGATGATTTCTTCATGAGCTTTAAGATTTCTTGTCAAGGAGCATCTTCAATTAAAACATTTGTTGACTTTCTGTGGAAGAAACTCACACCTGCTGTCTCCAGCACCATAAGGAAAAACATGGCCCTCAAAATTGCTGGGGACATTCGAACCACCTGCCGGGCATTCAATGAAAACAGAGCTAACCTGGAGAAACACATTCTCATCTCTCTGGCAGAAGAGGAAAATTTTGATAACTACTGGCAGTACCTTCATAATCCAGAATCATTTTTTAAGAATTACATCGAAAACCACGTTAAAAGATATTTTTCTGACACAGGAAGTGAGAAAATAAAGACTTTTCTACAAATGAGTTTAGATGACATCAAGAATGCCATCCTCTCAGCTATACATGTATCTACAGCAATAGCTAAAGATAAAAGCAGCACAGTGTCTGGGTGGTTAGATTTGTTCTGTGATCACCTGGGGAGTACCTTGATCTTTCCACGAAAAGACTTGATAAGCATTGAACACCAGGAGATAAAAGATATCGAGTTTATCAAAGAGGCCATGAGTAAAGCTTTGGATCCTGAAATGAAGAAGGTAGAACAGAACTGTTTGTCTAAACTTGTAGAAGAAATGATCCCTGAAATCCAGAAAATGCTCTCTGAACATCTCAGTGGCTGCTGGAAACAGTGTCCCTTCTGTAAAGCAATTTGTACAAACACAATCCCTACCCATGAAGGAGACCACAGTGTTCCTTTCCATCGTCCACAGGCTCTCAGTGGATGGGGGTGGTATCAAACAGACCATTTTACCCTGAATTTATGTACTAGTGCAGTAGCAGGTGACTGTAATTTTGTTTT
>NW_011494951.1:11544595-11546859 GCF_000754665.1 Bison bison bison | reverse complement strand
AGCAAAATGGTCATCTAAGGAGGCCTTTCAAATAGCTGAGAAAAGAAGAGCAGCTAAAGGCAAAGGAGAAAAGGAAAGATACATCCCTCTGAAGGCAGAGTTCCAAAGAATAGCAAGGAGAGATGAGAAAGCCTTCCTAAGTGATCAGTGCAAAGAAATAGAGGAAAACAATAGAATGGGAAAGACTAGAGATCTCTTTAAGAAAATTAGAGACACCAAGGGAATATTTCATGCCAAGATGGGCACAATAAAGGACAGAAATTGTATAGACCTAACAGAAGCAGAAGATATTAAGAAGAGGTAGCAAGAATACCCAGAAGTACTATACTTAAAAGATCCTCATGACCCAGATAACCATGATGGTGTGATCACACACCTAGAACCAGACATCCTGGGGTGCTAAGTCAAGTAGACCTTAGAACAAAGCTAGTGGAGGTGACTAATTTCAGCTGAGCTATTTCAAACCCTAAAAGATGATGTTGTTAAATTGCTGCACTCATTGTGCCAGCAAACGTTGAAAACTCAGCAGTGGCCACAGGACTGGAAAAGGTCAGTTTTCACTCCAATCCCAAAGAAAAGCAATACCAAAGAATGCTCCAACTACTGCACAATAGGACTCATCTCCTTCACTAGCAAAGAAATACTCAAAATTCTCCAAGTTAGGCTTCAACAGTACGTGAACCAACAACTTCCAGATGTTCAAGAAGGATTTAGAAAAGACAGAGGAACCAGAGATCACATTGCCAACATCCGCTGGATCATAGAAAAAGCAAGGGAATTCAAGAAAAACGTTTACTTCTGCTTCATTGACTATGTTAAAGTCTTTAACTTTGTGGATCACAACAAACTGTGGAAAATTCTTAAAGAGATGGGAAAACCAAACCACCTTACCTGCCTCCTGAGAAACCTGTATGCAGATCAGGAAGGAACAGTTAGAACAGGACATGGAACAATGGACTGGTTCAAAATTGGGAAAGGATTATGGCAAGGCTGTATACTGTCACCCTGCTTATTTAACTTTTATGCAGAGTACATCATGTGATATGCTGGGCTGGATGAAGCACAAGCTGGAATCAAGATTGCTGGGAGCAATATCAATAACCTCAGAAAAGCAGATGACACCACCCTCATGGCAGAAAGTGAAGAGGAACTAAAGATGCTCTTGATGAAAGTGAAAGAGGAGAGTGAACAAGTTGGCTTAAAACTCAACATTCAAAAAAAGGAAGATCATGGCATTTGGCCCCAGCACTTCATGGCAAATAGATGTGGAAACAATGGAAACGGTGACAGACTTTATTTTCCTGGGCTCCGAAATCACTGTGGATGGTGACTAGCCATGTAAGTAAAAGATGCTGGCTCCTTGGAAGAAAGTTATGACAAACCTAAACAGCATTAAAAAAAAAAAAAAGACAGAGACACTACTTTGGCAACAAAGGAGCTATAGTCAAAGACTACGGTTTTTCCAGTAATCATGTACTGATGTGAGAAAGTGAAGTCGCTCAGTCGTGTCCGACTCTTTGCGATTCCATGGACTGTACCCCACCAGGCATCTCTGTCCATGGGATTTTCCAGGCAAGAGTACTGGAGTGGGTTGCCATTTCCTTCTCCAGGGTGTCTTCCTGACCCTGGGATCAAACCCAGGTCTCCCACATTGTAGGCAGACACTTTACCCTCTGAACCACAAGGGAAGCCCAGTATTATGAATGTAAGAGCTGAACCATAAAGAAGGCTGAGCGCTGAAGAATTGATGCTTTTGAACTATGGTGTTGGAGAAAACTCTTGAGAGTCCCTCGGACTGCAGGGAGATCAAACCAGTCAATCCTAAAGGAAATCAATCCTCAATATTCATTGGAAGGACTGATGCTGAAGCTCCAATTCTTTGGCCACCTGTTGCGAAGAACAGACTCATTGGAAAAGACCGTGATGCTGGGAAAGATTGATGTCAGGAGGAGAAGGCAACGACAGAGGACAAGATGGCTGGATGGCATCATCGACTCAATGGACATGAGTTTGAGCAAGCTCTGGGAGATGGTGAAGGACAGGGAAGCCTGGTGTGCTGCAGTCCATGGGATTGCAGAGTCGGACACAACTGAGTGGTTGAACTACAACAACAAAACCCATTTAGGATGTCAAGAGAATTATTACCTCCTCATTTCTTTGCACATTTCTTTTGTAAAATATTCTAATCTCCCTCTTGACAATGAATGCCTTTCACAGACTAAGGGAAAGTCCTAATCATGCCATCTTCATCTGCATCCTCATCT
>NW_011494951.1:11544179-11544495 GCF_000754665.1 Bison bison bison | reverse complement strand
AAGGGTATGGATAAACCTACCAAGCAAGCTAAAATGCTAACAGAGGGGTTAGAATTGAAATACTCCTTTTAAGCCCAGGGGACTTATAACTAGAGCCTTAAGTTGATTATTTTTCAGAAAAAGGTGGTCAGGGATAGCCCCCTGATAATGTCAGAAAAGTTAGTGAAAAGCATAATATAGTAAACAGTAGACAGACAGACTTTGGTTTCGGGGTAGATGCTCGAGCAGGTCCAGGGAGTCCCTTGAGTCCTGATCCGCCTTGCCTGTCAGGTCTCTTCCACATGACCTTGTCATGGGTGGGATCTCCCGTGCTGGC
>NW_011494951.1:11540265-11544079 GCF_000754665.1 Bison bison bison | reverse complement strand
ACAGTGTTCCCTTCCACCGTCCAGAGGCTCTCAGTGGAATGTCGTGGTATCAAACAGACCATTTTGCCATTGATTTCTGTACTAGTCTGGTAGCAAGTGATTACCTATTGATTTTGAAAGATGGCAGAAGAATCCCATATAAGACCTATCGACAAGCAGGAGGGGAATATGCCACGTGGAGCATCACCCCAGACACATCCACCCAGCCATACTGGAAATGGTTTGTCTGTCACTTCAGATCAAAGCTAGAAGAAAAGTATCACAGAAGATTTATCAATAAAGGTGAAATTCCTGATGCCTGGAACAAAATCACAAAGCAGGATGTGCTTGATGACTTGAAAAAACATTAATACTCAATGACCAGATAAGGGTTCCAGTATCTAAACAAAGAAGGCACTTACCAGAACAAGCTTAAAATACCACCCACTCAGAATGAAAACTTTCCTTATATCAATTTTTTTCAAATGAAGCATCTAAAACTAAATCAATCATAGCAAGAGTTGTAGATTTTTGAGTAAAACCTTATTTTTCTTTGCCTCAATTCCTTATTCTTTAAAAATAGCTGATATATATGAGTATATGATAAAATCAAATAAAGTGTATTTAATATACCAACTGCATATTTTATATTATTCTGAATGTTTTTATTTTTAAATTTATAATGTTATATAAAGCTTCAAGAAAGTCATTTTCATAGAGGGAAATTAAAACCATTGCAGATGGCTACAAAATCTACAGAATAACTATACAAATATTTTTATCAATATACAGCTATTGACTGAAAGTTACAAATTCTTTTCATTCCTAAGTGCACTTTTTTCACTCTATGAAATTGTGAGGAAGAGTTATTAATGCTTGAATGCAAAAACATTCATAGGAAATTCAAGATATCCAATTCTCAAATATAATGCCATTTAGAGCTATTCTATTATAGGAATTAAAAAAAAAAAAGAAAAGAAAACAGAAACTTGGCCAGGATAGAGCCTGCATCAATTCAAGAAACAATATTAAACAAATATGAAAAATAGAACTCAAATAGCTTTTTCTAATTTAACCATTTTCTCTTCTTCCTGGGCACTTTGGCACTTGCCTGTGCATGTTTTTTTTTTTTTTATGTTATCATTTTTTAGTTTTATCTAATTGACCATCCATTATTTTTCATTGTCTGCAACTTACACTTAGCCTCAAGACTTTGCTTGGACATATCTTTTTTGTTGTTGTTCCCTTAAATCAGGTACCTTTCCAAGAATATAGACATTTTACAAGGTGCTGTAATATATCATAATTGACAAGGTCTTAATTCACAAAACTCAACACATTATGTTAATTCATTTTGTACTTAAACTTTCATTTCAAAGAATAAGATAATGCCATTTGCAGCAACATTGGATACAACTATAGATTACCATACTAAGTGAAGTAAGTCAGAAAGAGAAAGACAAATATGATATAACATACATGTGCAATCTAAAATATGGCACAAACAAACCTATCTACCAAACAGAAACAGACTCATAGACACAGAGATTAGACTTGTGGTTGCCAAGGGAGAAGAGGGCAGAAGGAGAGGGATGATGGACTGAGACTTTGAGGTTGATATATGCAAACTATTGCTCTTAGAATGGATGAACAGCAAGGTCCTCCTGTATAGCACAGGGAACTGTATACTGTCTCCTGGGATAAACCATAATGGAAACGAATATTTTACAAAGAATGTCTATATGTGTAAAACTGCTTCACTTTGCTGTACAGCAGAGATTGGCACAACATTGTAAATCAACTATACTTCAATAGAAAAAAGCAATATAAACTCTCTTTTTCTAAGATATGAATTATGGAATCTTCTCTAATGTATTTTACTGCTTTTTAATGCAGTCTAAAAAATAGTATAGTAGCAGTAACAGAAAAAAAAGGCAAGTTACAGTTAGTGGTGTATATTAGCATCTTTAGCTCATCATAAAGTTATTAAATGACAAAATCACCTTTGAAAGGCAGTTGGTACTGAGAAATATCATGGGTTTCTGGCTTCTTATCCAGCTATTGGAACCCATCTTATATGCAGAATCCAGTAGTTTCTATAAAGCCTTATTGATGTCTTGAAGATGAAAGTACTTAGTATTTATGTCATCAGTTCAGTTCAGTTCAGTCGCTCAGTCTTAAATAACTTTTTCTAATTTAACCATTTTCTCTTCTTCCTGGGCACTTTGGCACTTGCCTGTGCATGTTTTTTAAAAAAGATAAAGAAAAAATCACAGGAGTCTAGATATTCAAAGCCTAGGGCTCTGTACAAGTCTGAGAAGGACACATTTATGGAATAAGATTTATGACCAGGTAAAAAGGGCCATTTTAATCAAAGCTGTGAACCAGGTCCGGGCTTTCCTCGTAGCTCAATCAGTAGAGAGTCTGCCTGCAATGCGAGAGACCCGGGGCTAGTCCAGGGTTGGGAAGATTCCCTGGAGAAGGAAATAGCAACCCACTCTAGTATTCTTGCCTGGAGAATCCCATGGGCAGAGTGGCCTGGTTAGCTACAGTCCATGGGGTCACAAGAGTCGGACATGTCTTAGTCACTAAACCATAGTGATAATTCAATAAGAAATGTTTCTATGTATTAAAATGTACGAAAATGCTTATCTCCAACCAAGCACCTTTGTGACTTTTCACATTATCTGAGCCATACAGTCATGATCAGAAATAAAAAAGAAGAACATTTTGAAGCCAATCAAGGACCTGAGAGGGGAGGAAATCTCCATTCCGCAAACCTATACCTTCTGAAACAATGACTTATGCTAGGTTCTCAAAGCTGAGGATCTGAAGGAATCCTGATGCAAAGAAAAAAGTTACTCATGTCTGACACAAGGCCATTCATTGGCTTCCCTTTAAGAGTACACTCTCTACCCCTCCACAGCCTGTATGAAAACATGCAGTACAAAGAAGAACAATCAAAGGACTTAGATCATCAGAGCTGGGAGACAGGAGTGCTCACTCTGCTATCTTTGTGCCCCAAGCATACTCTTCAGTTTCAGGTCAAATGACCGTGTCTCCAAAAGAAATCAGGAAACAGAAACTAAGAGAAATCAAAAACTATATAGAAAGTAGATGTTCTTGAATAGATGGATTTTCCTTTTGTTCTTTAAAAATAGTCTCACTGAGAGTTGGAGGAGCCTCCGAATAGGATAAAGTTGAAATAGTGATAAAAACAGAACCCATGCACAATATAGCACCTGTCTCTGACATCACTGCATCCTTGATAACTGTGCAATGTTAACATTTGTTCAATGCTTTTCATATTTGTTCAATAAGTCCATTAAAACTTTTAACTAACAAGCGTGATAATTAATTTTGATTTTCAGGCAAAATTCTTGTGTATAAAAAATAATTTCTTTACCAATTCCTCAGTCATTTAAGTAGAGTGATTACTAAATGCAATTCTGAGATGGTGTCAAGAGTTCCCTACAAAATGGCTAGACATAAGTTGGGAATAAGGGTAGATGGAAACATACGAATGCGGTTTTCTATGATAGTAGTGGAGAGTAAAGTGCCATCAAGGTGGGGTCAGGATCAAAGTGTCAATGGGTTGAGGTCAGTGAGGGAGATCTTAGGAACACTGGAGTAGGGTGATAGAGTTCATAGGGATGAATCATATAGTCATCAAAAGTGGGAGATGCTGGGCCCAGTGTAGGTCACAGGGATTAGAGATGGCCAGCATTGTAAGGTCACTGAAGGTAAGGTTCACATGATCAGTAGAAAGTCTCTCAGAGTCACTGAAAATGTGGATCACAGAAACAAAGGAATCAGGGGTCACCATATCAATAGA
>NW_011494951.1:11539567-11540165 GCF_000754665.1 Bison bison bison | reverse complement strand
CTCCAGTATTCTTGCCTGGAGAATCCCATGGACAGAGGAGCCTGGCAGGCTACAGTCCACGGGGTCGCAAAGAGTCGGACACGACTGAGTGACTTCACTGTACTTCAGGGACCCAATATTTGCAATTGCTATCTGAAGTGGGAGGGCAGTCTTGTGAAGCTGAGCCCTTAACCAGTGAGGTCTGAACTAACTCCAGGTAGTTAGTGTCAGAACTGAATCAAATTGTAGGACACCCAGTTGGTATCTGCACAGAGTTAGAGAACTGTTTGGTAGGGAAAACCCACATTTTTAGTGTCAGAAGTGTTCTATGGTTTTGAATAGATCTTAGTAATTATAACTAGACTTACATTGAAGAAAGTAGGGAAAATCACTAAGCAATTCAGGTATGACCTAAACCAATTCCTTACAATTTTACAGTGAAGTGACAAATAGATTCAAGGGATTAGATTTGATACACAGAGTGCCTCAAGAACTATGGATGGAGGTTTGTAACATTGTACAGGAGGCAGTGATCAAGATCAGAGCCAAGAAAAAGAAATGCAAAAAAGCAAAATGGTCATCTAAGGAGGCCTTTCAAATAGCTGAGAAAAGAAGAGCA
>NW_011494951.1:11539153-11539467 GCF_000754665.1 Bison bison bison | reverse complement strand
TGCATTGGAAAAGGAAATGGCAACCCACTCTAGTGTTCTTGCCTGGAGAATCCCAGGGACAGGGGAGCCCAGTGGGCTGCCGTCTATGGGGTCACATAGTTGGACGGACATGACAGAAGTGACTTAGCAGCAGCAGTTTCTCAAAGCTGATGACCTGAAGGAATCCTGATGCAAAGAAAAAAGTTACTCATGTCTGACATAGGGCCATTCATTGGCTTCCCTTTAGGAGTACACTCTCTACCCCTCCACAGCCTGTATGAAAACATACAGTACAAAGAAGAACAATCAAAGGACTTGGATCTTCAGAGTTGGGG
>NW_011494951.1:11536716-11538932 GCF_000754665.1 Bison bison bison | reverse complement strand
ATTAGAGATGGCCAGCGTTGTAATGTCACTGAAGGTAGAGTTCACATGATCAGTAGAAAGTCTCTCAGAGTCACTGAAAATGTGGATCACAGAAACAAAGGAATCGGGAGTCACCATATCAATAGACATAGGGAATTCCCAGAGTGATTTAAGCAAGACAGGACAAATCCTGCAGGAATGGGGCTAGGAGAGTGATGGATTCTAGCATAAGATAAAGAACACAAATACGATGTGAGTTGCTTCTCAGGTGGCACCAATGGTGAAGAACTCACTTGCCAATCCCTAAGTTGGGAAGATCCCCTGGAGAAGGGAATGGCAACCCACTTCAGTATTCTTGCCTGGAAAATTCCACACACAGAGGAGCCCAATGGGCCACAGTCAATGAGGCCACAAGGAGTCGGGCATGACTGAGCACCAGCACATGCTTTAAAAATGATGGAAATTTGCACTAAGAAGATTTTCACTTAGGTCTCTAAGTGAATGAAGTGTACTACAGACTATTACGGACTAATTATTTCTGTCATTCCTAAATCCATAGGGATTTAAGACAGATTTATATGCCTTTTCATTTGGAGGAGATATCAAGATTGAAGGCAAAAGGAGAAGAGGGCAGCAGAGGATGAGATGGTTAGACAGCATCACTGAGTTTGAGCAACCTCCCGGAAACAGCAATAATGGTAGTTAACATGGAGGCTGGGGCTGCCTGCTCATGGTCACTAGTGTCCTCTACTCCTGAACAAGATGCTGAATTTCTGCAAGGTCCATGGGATACAGATTGGATCCTCTGCCCAACAGTTTTCTCACCCTGCCCACCCCTCCCACTGCCCACTTTAGCAGAGACAACTGGAAATATACTGCCAGAGCAGGAATGAGGGGAAAGTCAAACAGGTTACCCTGGGATGTCAGCAAAACAGGTCAGCAAACAGTTGAAGACATTAGGGCAGTGAATGAACACAGAATGAATACAGAAGCAAAATGTGTTTTTCTGAACACAGAAGCTTCTAATGAACACAGAAGCAAAAATTCTCAAAAAAAAAAATATTAGCAAACCAAATTCAAAAATACATTAAAAGGCTCATATACAGTGATCAAGTAGGATTCATCCCAGGATGCTAGGATGGGTCGTTATCCACAAATCCATCAATGTGTTGTGCTGGTAGCTTACACTATCAGGTCATTAAGTGTATGGGCGCATTCTGAAGACTCCACAAAAGCACAACCACAATAAGCCCCTATTGTATATTCAACAACTAAAAGAAAAACCACAAATAGCACCAGCTACCCTTCAGCTCTCATCCCTCAAACCAAATAATGAGAATAGAGGAGGAAAGGAAGTAAAGAAATGAGAAAAAAACAGGCTATGACATACTTACTCCCTACTGTCCTATGAAATTGTAAATCAGGCCTGAACTTGATGGAGGTGGTGAAAGGTGGTCAAGGAGCCAGCTTAGGATTTAATGAGAGATGGAAGTTTTGATAGTAGATAGGACTAAACTTTTTAATGCCTAAGACTTTAGATATTCTAATATCAAAAGTGACTAGAAAAGTCACTTTCCCAGGAATATTACCAGGAATGGGGGTGGGGAGAACCATAATAACATGGTGGCAAGCAAGGGCAGAGATAAATAAAGGAATATTCCAATTATACACCACTGAGTCCAGCTCATTCAATGAACAGTTTACACACAGATGAAGAAAAATGAGGAAGAGGGGCAAGAGGAGAAATAAACTGGCAACACAGATGAGTCTCTTCTAAAAAAGGAAGGGATTGCTTCCAGGAGATGTTTTCAATTACTTCTCATTATTAACTAGTACAATATTGTGATATAATAATAAAGATATATGCAGTCTTTGTCCAGGTTTCTGGAGAAGAGTTCCTAGAATTCTTGGAACTTCATGAGTTACACGGAAGAGAGGAGCCTCTTTTGTTACTCCTAAAAAGTCCCTGTCGAGAATACTTGAGTTTATGTTAATGAGGTGACTCTGTATGAGCCCCCTAGATAGTTTCAGGATGGAGGTTGCCTGCCAAAGAAACCATGTGATAAGAGGGTTGGAACTTTCAGCTCCAAATACCCTCACACCTCCAAGAAGGAAACTGGATAGAGACTGAGATAATCTGGAGTTGCCGATGATTTAATCATGCTTATGTCATGGGACCTCCATAAAACCATAAGGGAAAGAGTTTGCAGAGCTTCGGGGGTGGTAAACACCCCCAC
>NW_011494951.1:11535453-11536616 GCF_000754665.1 Bison bison bison | reverse complement strand
ACCCCTCCCACGCCCCACCCCTCCCACCTCCCACTTCAGCAGAGACAACTGGAAATATACTGCCAGAAGCAGGAATGAGGGGAAAGTCAAAGAGCTTATCCTGGGATGTCAGCAAAACAGGTCAGCAAACAGTACACTATCAGATCATTAAGTGTATGGGGGCATTCTGAAGACTCCACAAAAGCATAACCACAAGAAGCCCCTATTGTATATTCAACAACTAAAAGACAAATCACAATAGCACCAGCTACCCTTCAGCTCTCATCCCTCAAACCAAATAATGAGAGTAGGAGAAGGAAGGAAGTAAAGAAATGAGAAAAAGAAAACAGGCCATGACACACTTACTCCCTCCAGTTCTATGAAATTGTAAATCAGGCCTGAACTTGATGGAGGTGGTGAAAGGTGATCAAGGAGCCAGCTTAGGATTTAATGAGAGATGGAAGTTTTGATAGTAGATAGGACTAAACTTTTTAATGCCTAAGACTTTAGATATTCTAATATCAAAAGTGACTAGAAAAGTCACTTTCCCAGGAATATTACCAGGAATGGGGGTGGGGAGAACCATAATAACATGGTGGCAAGCAAGGGCAGAGATAAATAAAGGAATATTCCAATTATACACCACTGAGTCCAGCTCATTCAATGAACAGTTTACACACAGATGAAGAAAATGAGGAAGAGGGGCAAGAGGAGAAATAAACTGGCAACACAGATGAGTTTCCAGAGTTTCCTTCTGGAAAAGGAAGGGACTGCTTCCAAGAGATGTTTTCAAATACTTCTCATTATTAGCTAGTACAATATTGTCATATAATAATAAAGATATATGCAATCTTTGTCCAGGTTTCTGGAGAAGAGCTCCTAGAATTCTTGGAACTTCATGAGTTACACGGATGAGAGGAGCCTCTTTTGTTACTCCTAAAAAGTCTCTGTCAAGAATACTTGAGTTTATGTTAATGAGGTGACTCTGTATGAGCCCCCTAGATAGTTTCAGGAGGGAGGTTGCCTGCCAAAGAAACCATGTGATTACAGGGTTGGAACTTTCAGCTCCAAATCCCCTCACACCTCCAGGAGGGAAACTGGATAAAGACTGAGACAATCTGGAGTTGCCGATGATTTAATCATGCTTATGTCATGGGACCCCCATAAAACCATAAGGGAAAGGG
>NW_011494951.1:11534219-11534992 GCF_000754665.1 Bison bison bison | reverse complement strand
GGAATCTCAAGAGTCTTCTCCAATACCACAGTTCAAAAGCATCAATTCTTCGAAGCTCAGCTTTCTTGACAGTCCAACTTTCACATCCATACATGACCACAGGAAAAACCATAGCCTTGACTAGACAGACCTTGCTAATAAACAACAAATGGTTCCTTGAAGAAATCAAAGATAAAATCTAAAAAACAAACTCAAGACAATTGAAAATGAAAACACAATGCTCCAAAACCTATGAGGCAGAACAGAAGAAGCTCTAACAGGGAGGGGTATAGTAATATAGGCCTACCTAAAGAAAACAAACAAACAAAACAGTCTCAAATAAACAAACTAACCTTATACCTAGAGGAATGAGAACAAAAAGTACAAACAAAACCTGAAGATCATAAAAGAAAAATAATAAACTTGGAGAAGAAATAATTGAAATAGAGACTGAAAAACAAGTGAAAAGATCAATGAAACTAAGCTAGTTCTTTGATGAGACAAAATTGAAAAATCTCTAGCGAAACACATCAAAGAGGAAAAAGAGAGACAAAATAAATGAAATCAATAAAGAAAGAGAAGCTATTAATAATTGTGGTTTTGCATTGCTCAACTTTGCTGTTTTTAGATATTGGAATACATTCTTAAATAAATGTGGTTATATTGTACATCATTTTAAAGCTCATTTCTCACTTTCTGTTATTTTGCTAATGACCTTACTTTCTATGTATTTTATATTTATTTTAGACTATGGAAATTATATTAGACAAAAAGCAAATTCTAGCAATTTTCTT
>NW_011494951.1:11532475-11534119 GCF_000754665.1 Bison bison bison | reverse complement strand
ATATTATTTGCCTCTTAATCAGGTTCTTCATCTATATATTTTCTAACATCCTTTATAAGGATACATAACTATACGTCCTACATATATTTAGTTGTAAATAAGAAAAGTTCTTGATTTCCATGTGCAGTCACTGCAAATTATCAAACTAGAAGAGAGGGTCATGGGAATCCCAAATTTTAAGACAAGTCAGATAAATTGTGAGTAACTAGGGACCCAATATTTGCAATTGCTATCTGAAGTGGGAGGGCAGTCTTGTGGGGCTGAGCCCTTAACCAGGTGAACTAACTCCACGTAGTTAGTGTCAGAATTGAATCACATTGTAGGACACCCAGTTTGTATCTGCACAGAGTTAGAGAACTGTTTGGTAGGGAAAACCCACATTTTTAGTGTCAGAAGTGTTCTATGGTTTTGAATAGATCTTAGTAATTATAACTAGACTTACATTGAGGAAAGTAGGGAAAATCACTAAGCAATTCAGGTGTGACCTAAACCAATCCCCTACAATTATACAGTGAAGTGACAAATAGATTCAAGGGATTAGATTTGATACACAGAGTGCCTCAAGAACTATGGATGGAGGTTTGTAACATTGTACAGGAGGCAGTGATCAAGATCAGAGCCAAGAAAAAGAAATGCAAAAAAGCAAAATGGTCATCTAAGGAGGCCCTTCAAATAGCTAAGTAAAGAAGAGCAGCTAAAGGCAAAGGAGAAAAGGAAAGATACATCCCTCTGAAGGCAGAGTTCCAAAGAATAGCAAGGAGAGATGAGAAAGCCTTCCTAAGTGATCAGTGCAAAGAAATAGAGGAAAACAATAGAATGGGAAAGACTAGAGATTCTTTAAGAAAATTAGAGACACCAAGGGAACATTTCATGCCAAGATGGGCACAACAAAGGACAAAAAGGGTATAGACCTAACAGAAGCAGAAGATATTAAGAAGAGGTGGCAAGAATACACAGAAATATTATACAAAAAAGATCTTAATGACCCAGATAACCACGATGGTGTGATCACACACCTAGAACCAGACATCCTGGGGTGCTAAGTCAAGTAGACCTTAGAACAAAGCTAGTGGAGGTGACTAAATTTCAGCTGAGCTATTTCAAACCCTAAAAGATGATGCTGTTAAAGTGCTGCACTCATTGTGCCAGCAAATGTGGAAAACTCAGCAGTGGCCACAGGACGGGAAAAGGTCAGTTTTCATTCCAATCCCAAAGAATGCTCCAACTACTGCACAGTAAGACTCATCTCCCTCGCTAGCAAAGAAATGCTCAAAATTCTCCAAACTAGGCTTCAACAGTACATGAACCAACAACTTCCAGCTGTTCAAGATGGATTTAGAAAAGGCAGAGGAACCAGAGATCACATTGCCAACATCCGCTGGATCATAGAAAAAGCAAGGGAATTCTAGAAAAACGTTTACTTCTGCTTCATCGACTATGCTAAAGTCTTTACCTCTGTGGATCACAACAAACTGTTGGAAAATTCTTAGAGATGGGAAAACCAAACCACCTTACCTGCCTCCTGAGAAACCTGTATGCAGGTCAAGAAGCAACAGTTAGAACAGGACATGGAACAATGGACTGGTTCAAAATTGGGAAAAGATTATGTCAAGGCTGTATACTGTCACCCTGCTTATTTAACTT
>NW_011494951.1:11524587-11532375 GCF_000754665.1 Bison bison bison | reverse complement strand
GATCATCGACTCAATGGACATGAGTTTGAGCAAGCTCTGGGAGATGGTGAAGGACAGGGAAGTCTGGTGTACTGCAGTCCATGGGATTGCAGAGTCAGACACAACTGAGTGGTTGAACTACAACAACAAAATCCATTTGGGATGTCAAGAGCATTATTACCTCCATCTTATTTCTTTGCACATTTCTTTTGTAAAATATTCTAATCTCCCTCTTGACAATGAATGCCTTTCACAGACTAAGGGAAAGTGCTAATCATGCCATCTTCATCTGCATCCTCATCTCCAATTTTGTTGTGCCTGATAACTACAAACCCTGTGCTCTTTTCCTTCACCTCTAGACTCTAAGCCTTTCACGTTTAAGGAAGTCTGAAGATTAGAGGGAAACAGACTGGTAGAAACTGCCTGGTCACAACACATCATACTGGTCTTGAATTCTCAACATCCTTATTTATTTCAAAAATCCCCTTACCATACTGAGGAATGACACTTTTGAAGCTTGATCATACATTCAGCACAATTTGCAGAGCACCTATTATGGACAGTGTACTCTGACATTGTACCTGTCAGAGTACACCGCCCATGAACTACCACTATTAGTTTCCTATTGCTACTGTAACAGATTACCACGGATTTGGTGACTTAAAACAACAGGTTAATCCTCTTACAGTTCTAGAGGTGATATGTCCAAAACTGGGTCTTATGGGGCTAAACACAAATTATTGGCAAAGCTGCATTCCTTTTGGAGGCTCTAAAGGAAAGTCTGTTTTCTTGCCTTTTCCAGCATCTGGAGGCTGCCCTCCTTCCTAGGTTCACAATCTCCTTCCATTTTCAAAGCTGTCAGTGACCAGTCAAGTTGTCCCCATGTAACATCACTCTACCTCTGACTCCCACACCTCCCTCTCATAAGGACCCTTCTGATTACATTTGTCACAACTGGATAACCCATAATAGTCTCCCAATCTCAATATCTTAGTCACATCTGAAAAATTCTTTTTGCCATGTAAAGCCATATATTCACAGGTTCTGGGGATTAGAAAATGGATTTTTTTTTGGGGGGGGGGTCCTTTATTCATTATATCACACCTACTCATAGAATGAAAGAGAAATAACTCTTGGAGAGTCAGGAGGCTATAAAAGACGTGATTTTTTTAAACCTATTTTTAACTGAAATACAAGAGTTATACTACCAAAAGAAAAAACACAACAACAACAACACAAATTACACGTGTACAGTTCATGGAATTATTCCATAACAAACCCATCAATTTCACCACCATGGAGGAAAAGTTACAGAACATACCAGCCTCCTAGAATCACCTCCCTCACAACATGTCCTCTTCTAATAACTATACCCTCTCTAATCCAGAGGTTCAACACCATAGATGAGCTCTGTTTTTGAACAGGCAAATTGAATGATTCAGTGTAATTGTTTTGTGTCTGATTTCCATTCACTCAACAATTTTGGGGAAATTTATCTGTTATTAAATGGAGCTACAGTTGGGTTTTTTGTCATTATATAATATTCCATTATATATCACAATTCATTTATCCATTATACTACTGCAAACATTTGAATTTTCTTCAGCTTGTGTTTATTTAAATACTGCTGCCCTAAGAATTCTTGCACATGTCTTTTGTTGCATTTACTCACACATTTCCATTAGGTATATACCAGGAGAATAATTTTGGGGTCATAGTTTATCTACATACCTAGATATCTCTTCAACTTTAGGAGAGAATACCAGCCAATTTTTAAAGTAGCTGTACAAATTTATAACATTACTAGCAATATATGAGTGTTTCTATTGCTTCTCATGTTTATTAACACTATTATCGCTCTTTTAAATTTTAGCCACTCTGGACTATGTAGTACTAATAACTCACTATAGTTTGCATTCCCCTGATTAGTGCTGAGACTGGACTTCATTCCCTGTGACTATTTGAATATTCACTTTTATAAACTTCCTGCTCAAGTCTTTCATCCATATTCATTTCATGGTGATTTTATAGTTCTTTCCATATTCTGCATGTAGGCACTTTATCAGATATATGTGTTGCATAATGACTTCTCTACCAAAAAAAGTACATAAAATTGAAATTTGAATGTCAATTGATTTCTTATGGACCCAGCTCTTATTTCCAAACTTGTAACTATCAATTCACCCAATACAGGTGCCCCCTATGTACATGAAGCAAATATTAACAGGCATAAAGGGAGAAATGAACAGTAATACAATAAAAGTACAGGAATTTAAAAGCCCACTTACATCCTTGGCCAGATGATCCAGGCAGAAAATCAATAAAGAAATATGGGCCTTAAACAATGCATTTGATCAGGTTGACTTATTAGATACACAAAAAATATTTCATTCAAATAAAACACAATACATATTCTTTTCAAGTGCCCAAGGAACATTTTCAACAATAAATCATATGCAACTCCAAAAAACAAGTCTTAGTATAATTAAGAAAACTAAAATGATATCAAGTATCTTCTCTGACCACAACAGGATAAAATAAGAATATAACAAAAGAAAACTAGAAAAACCATAAACTTGTGGTCTAAACAATATGCTACTAAACAACAAATGGTTCCTTGAAGAAATCAAAGATAAAATTTAAAAACCAATCTCAAGACAACTGAAAATGAAAACACAATGCTCCAAAACCTATGAGGCAGAACAAAAGAAGCTCTAACAGGGAGGTGCATAGTAATATAGGCCTACATACAGAAGACAAACAAACAAAAAAGTCTCAAATAAACAAACTAACCTTATCCCTAGAGGAATGAGAATAAAAAGTACAAACAAAACCTGAAGATCATAAAAGAAAAATAATAGGCTTGGAGAAGAAATAATTGAAATAGAGACTGAAAAACAAGTGAAAAGATCAATGAAACTAAGCTAGCTCTTTGATGAGACAAAATTGAAAAATCTCTAGCGAAACACATCAAAGAGGAAAAAGAGAGACAAAATAAATGAAATCAATAAAGAAAGAGAAGCTATTAATAATTGTGGTTTTGCATTGCTCAACTTTGCTGTTTTTAGATATTGGAATACATTCTTAAATAAATGTGGTTATATTGTACATCATTTTAAAGCTCATTTCTCACTTTCTGTTATTTTGCTAATGACCTTACTTTCTATGTATTTTATATTTATTTTAGACTATGGAAATTATATTAGACAAAAAGCAAATTCTAGCAATTTTCTTGTTCAAATTCAAAATGGGTTGTAAAGCAGCAGAGACAACTTGCAACATTAATGCATTTGGCCCAGGAACTGCTAACAAATGTATAGTGCAGCAGTATTTCAAAAAGTTTTCCAAAGGAGACAAGAGCCTTGAAGGTGAGGAGAGTAGTGGCTGGCCATTGGAAGTTGACAATGACCAACTGAGAGCCATCATCAAAGCTGATCCTCTTACAACTATGCAAGAAGTTGCTAAAGAACTCAATATCGACCATTCTATGGTTGACTGGCAATTGAAGCAAATTGGAAAGGTGAAAAAGCTCAATAAGTGGGTGCCTCGTAAGCTGACCAAAATCTTAAAAAATCATTGTTGTGAAGTGTCAGCTTCTCTTATTCTAAGCAATAACAACGAACCATTTCTCAGATTTTGATGTGCAATGAAAAGTGGATTTTATACAACAACCAGTGATGACCAGCTCAGTGGTCAGACTGAGAAGAAGCTCCAAAGCACTTCCCAAAGCCAAACCTGCACCAAAAAAAAGGTCATGGTCACTGTTTGGTGGTCTGCTGCTGGTCTGATCCCTGACAGCTTTCTGAATCCTAGCGAAACCATTAGTAAATCCGAGAAGTATGCTCAGCAAATTGATGAGATGCACCGAAAACTGAAAACCTCAATGCCTGCAGCCAGCATTGGCCAATAGAAAGGGCCCAGTTCTTCTCCAGACAATGCCCAACCGCATGTCGCACAGCCAACACTTCAACTGGTGAATGAATTGGACTACAAAGTTTTGCCTCATCCTCCATATGTGCTCAGTCGTGTCCAACTCTTTGTAACCCCATGGACTGTAGCCCACCAGTGGGCTGTCCTTATGATTTTCCATGCAAAAATACTGAAGTGAGTTGCCATTTCCTACTCCAGGGGATCTTCCCAATCCAGGAATTGAACCTGCATCTCTTGCTTTGGCAGGCAGATTCTTTAGCTCTGTGCCAGCTAGGAAGCCCAATATTCACCTGAACTCTTGCCAACTGACTACCACTTCTTCAAGTATCTCAACAACTTGTTGCAGAGAAAAGACTTCCACAACCAGAAGAGACAGAAAAATCTTTCCAAGAGTTTTTCAAAACTCGAAGCATGCAGTTTTATGCCACAGGAATAAATAAACTTATTTTTCATTGGGAAAAATGCGTTGATTGTAATGGTTCCTATTTTGATTAATAAAGATGTGTTTGAGCCTAGTTACAATGCTTTAAAATTCACAGTCTGAAACCACAATTATGTTGCATCAACCTAATAATATTGAAGAGTTTCCTAAAAGACTATTTATATTCCCTAAGAATTTATTTTACATATATATTTTTTCCTGTGGCTCCCACCCACGTCTCCTGCATTGTAGACAAGTCTTTTACTATCTGAGCCACCAGGGAAGCCCATAATATTGCGGAGTTTCCTAAAGTTATTTATATTCCCTAAAAATTTATTTTATATATATTTTTTCCCTTGTGGAAATATGACCACAATGGATAACTGGTAAGCATAATGCCTTTTGAAGAATTCCCAGGTTTTGTTATGACAGATTTTATTTTTTCCTTAGAACAAAGACAGACATATTTCTTTGGCCCTTGATGGCACTGAGTTTGTAAAATTCATTTTGTCATTTTATCACATCCCACTCCTCTACGTCATCAGAGAGCACTGGGTTGAGCTTCCTGTGTTATACAGCAGCTTCTGTTTTACACATGGTGATGTACATGTATCAGTGCTACTCTCTTAATTCATCTCTCCCTGTCCTTCCCCAAATGTGTCCACAAGTCCATTCTCTACATCTGCATCTTTATTTCTATCCTGCAAATAGGTCCATCAGGAGAGTTTTCCTAAATTACATGTATATGTGTGTTACTATACTTGCTTTTCTCTTTCGGACTTACTTTAGAAGTAAGTTACTATATAAAATGGTATATATACTTACTTACTATATAAAATGGAATAGTACTTGGCCAATTTTTTGTTTTTTAGTCTTTGTACCTGCTTGATGAAGTGATCTTCAATCCTTACTATATAGTTGTCTTTCCTGTTGGGATTTTTCTTTTCCTATGACTCTTACTTCTTTTCCATTGAAAGAAGACCCTTCAGCATTTGTTTCAGGGTAGGTCTATTATTGTGGAATTATTTTAGTTTTGCTTGTCTAAGTTCTTTATCTCTCCTTCTATTCTAAATGACAGTCTTACTGGATAGAGGACCCTGGGTTGCAGGGTTTTCCCTTACACCACTTTGAATATATTATGCCATTTGCTTCTGGCCTGCAAAGTTTCTGCTGCACTGCAATCAGATGGTAGCTTTAGAGAGGTTCCCTTGTATATAACTTTTTCTCTTGCTGCCTTTAGAATTCTCTTTAACTACTGCCATTATAATTATGATATATCTTGGTGTGGGTCTGTTTGGGTTTATCTTGTTTGGGACCCTCTGTGCTTCCTATACCTGAATATCTGTTTTCTTTTTCAGGTTTGGGTTGTTTTCAGGCATAATTTCTTCACATACACTTTCCATTTTCTTCTCTCTCTTTCTTCTTCTGAAACATCTATAATGTGAATGTTGGCACATTTAATGGTTTCCCAGAGATTTCATAGATTTCTAACATTTTTTCTTAATTTGAATTTTTTTCTGCTCTTCTGATTAGGTGATTTCCACTACTCTATCTTCCAGATCATATATGTGTTCTTCTGAACCACTTAGTCTGCTATTCATTCCTTCTAGTGTTTTTTTTTTAATCTCAGATATTGAATTATCTATTTTTGATTGGGTCTTTTTATATAATTTAGTTCCTTATTGAAATGATCACTATTTAGATCAATCATCTTCCCTTATTCAGTTAACATTTTTATTACCAATTTCTGAAATCTTTATCTGGTAAATTGTTTATTCATTTTGTTTTTGTTTTTTGTTTTCCTGGAGTTGTCTCTTCCTCTTTCATTTGAGAGTAGTTCTTCTGCATTTTTATTTTTGCTTAACATTCTCTGCCTCTGTCAATTTAGGTGAAATAGTTACTGTGGTCCTGAAGGGGTATTCTTTTGTGGAAGAACATCTATACATATTAATGTGTCCAGTGCCTTTGGTGAGAACCTGAATTTGACATGGACATCAGCTGCCTTTCCTCAGCGTGTAACTGGCAGCTATCACCTTGATAGAGGTGGGACTAGATATGGTGGAGCTACAGCCTGCAGTCTTTCTGCAGACTATAAGAACTTCCTCTCTGATTGTGGGACTTCTCTGTACTCAGTGGTGGGGTCTGATCCCAACTTGCTGATGTGGAAGACTTTAGGGCCAGTCTTGTGTTTGCTCTGTCCCCTTAAAGTTATGTTTTCTTTCTCCCTGTTCCAGAACCTTTGCCACAAAGGGAGGGAATGAGGAAGTAAGTGGGGTTTATGCACCTACTGAGGTCTTATGCTCTGCCTTTGTAGGCATCTGTGTATCCATGCAGATACAGCCCATGGTTACATTTTCCCCTGTCATAGCTACCCAAGATCTAACACCGTGTGTAAACTGTGGAGTAAGTGGATGGAGCGTTTGCTTCGTTGGAACTGGGATGCACAGTGAGACAGTCATGAGCATCCTGGCAGCTGCACTGCAATCAGAAGTCTGGGCTCCTTGTGGGGCACTGCCTGAGTAAGGGCCAGCAATGGCTGACGCCCACCCACTGGTGCTCTGCCCTGGGAATGGATGGCCTCTGCATTGCAAGGCTGAGTATTTTCCCTGGTCCTGGGAGCCCTAGGTTCGGTGCCACTCTGTGAAGTAAAATGCACGGGGCCAGGGTGTTCACTCCAACTGGGGCTGAGGAGTATGCTGAGGCAGCTGCTAGGGCAGATGTCTCTCCACCCTGAGAAAGGAATTGTTCATGAGTGAACTGAGGTTTCTGGAGCCTTTTTATCTGTTCTTCAAAGTTCTCCAATCAGCCAATGGGGCTTGTCCCCTATGCATAGGACCTCAAGACTAGGATGGCAAGTCTGTGACTCAACCTCCTCATGACCCAGAGTGGATGCCCACCTGTGGGCTCTCCCTTTTCCTCTGAGTTCCATTCTAAGGGCACAGGTCCCAACCCAATCACTTTTCTTCCCAACCTACGTGATAACATGAGATCTTTCTAAGAGCCTTGATTATATAAGATTCCTTCAGCCAGTTTCACGTTATGTTTTAGTGAGAATTATTCCACATGTAGATGAATTTCTGATGTGTTCATTGGGAACAGTGAGCTCCTCATCCTTCTACTCTGCCATCTTGATCTCTCCCAGAATACATTTCATGGTAGATCGAATAATTGCTTGAATTGGATATGTAAACAATCAACCAGGTTCAAAAATGATCCCCTAAAATTGTATCTCAAATCACATCAAATCCAAATCTCTATTTGACTAAACTAACAAAATCTTGGATCTGTTTCGCCCTCAAATATGACCCCAAGCCCCAGGAGTACCTGTAGTGATTAACAATCTCTTTAATGCTCTCGATATTCACTGGCGTTACCAGAATGTAAGTGAACCCCTGCAGAGTCAGCAAAGTCCACAGTTGCTGCCATATTACTGGAAGCGCTCCCCTAAGTCCATCCCT
>NW_011494951.1:11524025-11524487 GCF_000754665.1 Bison bison bison | reverse complement strand
ACGGCAGCCCACCAGGCTCCCCCATCCCTGGGATTCTCCAAGCAAGAACACTGGAGTGGGTTGCCATTTCCTTCTCCAATGCATGAATGTGAAAGTGAAAGTGAAGTCATGTCTGACTCTTAGCGACCCCATGGATTGTAGCCCACCAGACTCCTCCGTCCATGGGGTTTTCCAGGCAAGAGTACTGGAGTGGGGTGCCATCTCAAATTACATCAAATCCAAATCTCTATTTGACTAAACTAACAAAATCTTGGATCTGTTTCTCCCTCAAATATGACCCCAAGCCCCAGGAGTACCTGTAGTGATTAACAATCTCTTTAATGCTCTCGATATTCACTGGCGTTACCAGAATGTAAGTGAACCCCTGCAGAGTCAGCAAAGTCCACAGTTGCTGCCATATTACTGGAAGCGCTCCCCTAAGTCCATCCCTACCACTACTCTGGTGGCTACTCTTTGAGTTAG
>NW_011494951.1:11520808-11523925 GCF_000754665.1 Bison bison bison | reverse complement strand
CCTCCCAGCATCAGAGTCTTTTCCAATGAGTCAACTCTTCTCATGAGGTGGCCAAAGTATTGGAGTTTCCGCTTCAGCATCAGTCCTTCCAAAGAGCACCCAGGACTGATCTCCTTGAGAATGGACTGGTTGGATCTCCTTGCAGGCCAAGGGACTCTCAATATTATATACTTAGCTGTAAATAAGAAAAGTCCCTGATTTCCATGTGTTGTCATAGCAAATTATCAAACTAGAAGAGAGGATCATGGGAATCCCAAATTTTAAGACAAGTCAGATAAATTGTGGGTAACTAGGGACCCAATATTTGCAATTGCTATCTGAAGTGGGAGGGCAGTCTTGTGGGGCTGAGCCCTTAACCAGTGACGTCTGAACTAACTCCAGGTAATTAATGTCAGAACTGAATTAAATTGTAAGACACCCAGTTGGTATCTGCACCTAGTTAGAGAACTGTTTGGTAGGGAAAACCTGCATTTTTAGTGTCAGAACTCTTCTACGGTTGGGAATAAATCTTAGTAATTATAACTAGACTTACATTGAAGAAAGTAAGGAAAACCACTAAGCAATTCAGGTAAGACCTAAATCAAACCCCTTACAATTATACAGTGGAAGTGGCAAATAGATTCAAGGGATTAGATCTGATAAATAGAGTGCCTCAAGAACTATGGATGGAGGTTTCTGACATTGTACAGGAGACAGTGATCAAGAACAGCCCCAAGAAAAATAAATGCAAAAAAGCAAAACGGTTATCTGAGGAGGCCTTTCAAATAGCTGAGAAAAGAACAGCAGGTAAAGGCAAAGGAGAAAAAGAAAGATACATCCATTTGAATGCAGAGTTCCAGAGAATAGCAGGAAGAGATGAGAAAGCCTTCCTAAGTTATCAGTGCAAAAAATAGAGGAAAACAATAGAATGGGAAAAACTAGAGATCTCTTTAAGAAAATTAGAGACACCAAGGGAACATTTCGTGCAAAGATGGGCACAACAAAGGACAGAAAGGGTATAGACCTAACAGAAGCAGAAGATATTAAGAAGAGGTGGCAAGAATACACAGAAGTACTACACATAAGAGATCTTAATGACCCAGATAACCACAATGGTGTGATCACGCACTTAGAACCAGACATCCTGGAGTGCTAAGTCAAGTAGACCTTAGAACAAAGCTAGCAGAGGTGACGGAATTTCAGCTGAGCTATTTCAAACCCTAAAAGATGATGCTGTTAAAGTGCTACACTCATTGTGCCAGCAAATGTGGAAAATTCAGCAGTGGCCACAGGACTGGAAAAGGTCAGTTTTCATTCCAATCACAAAGAAAGGCAATGCCAAAGAATGCTCAAACTAACTGCACAATAGGACTCATCTCCCTTGCTAGCAAAGAAATGCTCAAAATTCTCCAAGCTAGGCTTCAACAGTACATGAACCAACAACTCCCAGATGTTCAAGATGGATAGAAAAGACAGAGGAACCATAGACCAAATTGCCAACATCTGCTGGATCATAGAAAAAGTAAGGGGATTCTAGAAAAACATCTACTTCTTCTTCATCGACTATGCTAAAAGCTTTAACTCTGTGGATCACAACAAACTGGAAAATTCTGAAAGAGGTGGGAAAAACAAACCATCTTACCTGCCTCCCAAGAAACCTGTACGCAGGTGAGGAAGCAACAGTTAGAACGGGACATGGAACAATGGACTGGTTCAAAATTGGGAAAGGAGTATGTCAAGGCTGTATATTGTCATCCTGCTTATTTCATTTATATGCAGGGTATATCATGCAAAATGCTGGGCTGGATGAAGCACAAGCTGGAATCAAGATTGCTGGGAGCAATATCAATAACCTCAGAGAAGCAGATGACACCACCCTCATGGCAGAAAGTGAAGAGGAACTCAAAAGCCTCTTGATGAAAGTGAAAGAGGAGAGTGAAAAAGTTGGCTTAAAACTCAACATTCAAAAAAAGTAAGATCATGGCATTTGGCCCCAGCACTTCATGGCAAATAGATGTGGAAACAATGGAAACAGTGACAGACTTTATTTTCCTGGGCTCCGAAATCACTGTGGATGGTGACTGCAGCCATGAAATTAAAAGATGCTGGCTCCTTGGAAGAAAAGTTATGACAAACCTAAACAGCATAAAATAAAGCAAAGACACTACTTTGGCAACAAAGGTCCTATACTCAAAGCTATTCTTTTTCCAGTAGACATAAATGGATGTGAGAAAGTGAAGAAGTGAAAGTGAAGTCGTTGAGTCGTGTCTGACTCTTTGCCATTCCGTGGACTGTAGCCCACCAGGCTTCTCTGTCCATGGGATTATCCAGGCAAGAGTACTTGAATGGGTTGGCATTTCCTTCTCCAGGGGGTATTCCTTACCCAGGGAATGAACCCAGGTCTCTCGCATTGCAGGCAGACGCTTTATCCTCTGAACAACCAGGGAAGCCCAGTATTTATGGATGTGAGACCTGAACCATAAAGAAGGCTGAGCACCGAAGAATTGATGCTTTTGAACTGTGGTGTTGGAGAATACACTTGAGAGTCCCTTGCACTGCAAGGAGATCAAACCAGTCAATCCTCAGTTCAGTTCAGTTCAGTTCATTCACTCAGTCGTGTCCGATTCTTTGCGACCCCATGAACTGCAGCACACCACGCCTCCCTGGTCATCACCAACTCTGGGAGTTCTCTCAAACTCATGTCCATCGAGTCAGTGACGCCATCCAGCCATCTCATCCTCTGTTGTCCCCTTCACCTCCTGCCCTCAATCCCTCCCAGCATCAGAGTCTTTTCCAATGAGTCAACTCTTCGCATGAGGTGGCCAAAGTGCTGGAGTTTCAGCTTTAGCATCAGTCCTTCCAAAGAAATCCCAGGACTGATCTTTAGAATGGACTGGTTGGACCTCCTGGCAATCCAAGGGAGGGTCAAGAGTCTTTTCCAACACCACAGTTCAAAAGCATAAATTCTTTGGCGCTCAGCTTTCTTCACAGTCCAACTCTCACATCCATACATGACTACTGAAAAACTATAGCCTTGACTAGACAGACCTTTGTTGGCAAAGTAATGTTCTGCTTTTGAATATGCTATCTAGGTTGGTCAAAACTTTCCTTCCAAGGAGGAAGCGTCTTTTAATTTCA
>NW_011494951.1:11518617-11520708 GCF_000754665.1 Bison bison bison | reverse complement strand
CCCCTGCAGAGTCAGCAAAGTCCACAGTTGCTGCCATATTACTGGAAGCGCTCCCCTAAGTCCATCCCTACCACTACTCTGGTGGCTACTCTTTGAGTTAGTCTTCTGACTCAGTTGCCCTTTGTCCTTTACCCAGCCATTCTGAAAACTCCTCAGGATCCTCTACAATGGGGGCCATCCTAACTCCCCATTCACTGCAAGTTCTCTACAGTGACACTTCCAGATCCTTATTGGTGAGTATTTATCCTGGATCCTAGAGTGCTCAATACCATCTATTATAGGAAATTACAGGCTTCCCTGGTGGATCAGATGGTAAAGAATCTGCCGGCAATGTGGGAGACCTGGGTTCGATCCCTGGGTTGGGAAGATCCCTTGGAGAAGGAAATGGCAACCCACTCCAGTATTCTTGCTTGGACAATCCCCATGGACAGAGGAGCCTGGTGGGCTACAGTTCATGGGGTCGCAGAGTTGGACACAACTCAGCACAGCACAGCACCATGTCTGGAAATGTATAAGAGGTTTTCCCCTTGGCTTGGTGGAGGAAGCTTCCTTGAATTCCATCTTCTGTTTTACATCCCCACAGGAGGCTGAGATGGAATATACACTGGAGGGTCCTTTAAGCAAGATTTAAATGGGAAGAAGGGATGGAAAGAATTAAATTTTTGAGTCACTACTTCAGGTAAAGCACTGAAATTATCTCATTTGATTAACCCAATTTAAAGTGGTAAGAGGAGAGAAAAACTGAAAGATGAAATCCAAGATCACAGAGTTAGAAAGTAGTGAGAAAAGAGTGGGGACTAATGATAATAGCTATCTCTTAACTGGACAAATCAGCCCAAATTCTCAGATCCCTGTCATATGCAAGTGTAATGCCACCTGATAATTTCCTCAGAACTCCATGTTTTCTGAAGTGAGTGGAATAGAGATACGATCATACAATAGAAATAGGAAAAATTCAGGGTTCACAGGAGAAGAGGAGGATGCTCTTCCTTTCTACCTCCTCCAGCAAGCAAAGCCCTACTGTTTGTAGCTGGGCAAACAGGGAGAGAAGGCCACTGAAGGCGGGATCTGATGCCTCTGTGTCTATCCCTGGTGTGATATTGTGATTTATAGTAAGAAATGTATATTCATTCTCATTCCTGACACAGGGCTCCTCAAATCCTTTACTAATCATTTAACAAACATTTATGTTAAAAACATTTCTGGGACTTTGACATCAGACTGAGAAATGAAACCAAAAGTCTGTTCTCAGCATTGGGAGTGGACCTGAGTAACAAGCAGCAGCTATGTGGTGAAATAAACTTGTTTGTGAATCTGATTTTGAGTTCATGGGATTGCTTTACCCCCTAGTTAATTTATCATTTCCTGAAATCTTACCACATATAGAAAATGTGCTCACATTGTGAGAACCTAAGGTACATTAGACAAAGACTCTATGATCTCTCCACAGCAGAGCAATAGAGAAGACACAGGCACTGATACACACACACACACACACACACACACACACACACAAAAACTCCACTCATATAGAAATAATCAGGTTCAAAGTAAACACTGAAGGAACACTGCAGCTGAAGACACTCTATTTGAAAACTCTTGTTTGGACACTTTTGACCTTCAAATAAATTATGTGCTGGGGGAGAAAAGAGTTCATAGTTGAATACCTGCTTCAGGTCAAGCACTGGGTGGGACTGACCTTTCTCATTTATCCTCATTAATGTTATGTGAGGTAGCTAGTGCTGCTGGAAAATCATTCCACCACTGGACACTTTCTTACTTAGGTAGCCCCCCACACCTAAATATAGTTAGTAACTACTAGATCCTGGATGAACTGAAGCAGCACAAGTTTTAGGGCTCAATAAAGCATATATTCTAACATGTCTGCAATAATCAGATTGAGGGTTCAAAAATATTCCCCTAAAATGATATCTCAAAGTATATCAACTCCATGTCTCTATTTGACCAAATTAGCAAAAATCCTGGATCTGCTTCCCCCTCATATCTGACCTCAAACCTGAGAGATACCTTTAGTAATTAGTAATATCTTCTAAAGTTTGCAATATTCATGAGTGGTACCAGAATGCAACC
>NW_011494951.1:11518060-11518517 GCF_000754665.1 Bison bison bison | reverse complement strand
GGTTTGATTCCTGGGTTGGGAAGATCCCTTGGAGAAGGAAATGGCAACCCACTCCAGTACTCTTGCCTGGAAAATCCCATGGACGGAGGAGCCTGGTAGGCTGCAGTCCATGGGCTCGCAAAGAGTCAGACATGACTGGGCAACTTCACTTTCACTTCACTTCACTTTATTCATTATATCATACCTACTCATAGAATGAAAGAGAAACAGCTCTTGGAGAGTCAGGAGGCTGTAAAAGATGTGATTTTTTTAAACCTATTTTTAACTGGAATACAAGAGTTATACTACCAAAAAACAACAACAACAACAACACAAATTACACGTGTACAGCTCATGGAATTATTCCATAACAAATATATCAATTTCACCACCATGGAGGAAAAGTTGCAGAACATACCAGCCTCCTAGAATCACCTCCCTCACAACATGTCCTCTTCTAATAACTATACCCTCTCTA
>NW_011494951.1:11517528-11517960 GCF_000754665.1 Bison bison bison | reverse complement strand
GTAATGTCTCTGCTTTTGAGTATGCTATCTAGGTTGGTCATAACTTTCCTTCCAAGGAGTAAGTGTCTTTTAATTTCATGGCTGCAGTCACCATCTGCAGTGATTTTGGAGCCCAGAAAAATAAAGTGTGACACTGTTTCCACTGTTCCCCCATCTATTTCCCATGACATGATAGGACTGGATGCCATGATCTTCGTTTTCTGAATGTTGAGCTTTAAGCCAACTTTTTCACTCTCCACTTTCACTTCATCAAGGGGCTTTTGAGCTCCTCTTCACTTTCTGCCATAAGGGTGGTGTCATCTGCATATCTGAGGTTATTGATATTTCCCCCGGCAATCTTGATTCCAGCTTGTGTTTCTTCCAGTCCAGCGTTTCTCATGATGTACTCTGCATATAAGTTAAACAAGCAGGGTGACAATATACAGCCTTGAC
>NW_011494951.1:11516987-11517428 GCF_000754665.1 Bison bison bison | reverse complement strand
AAAGAGACACGTGTACCCCAATGTTCATCGCAGCACTGTTTATAATAGCCAGGACATGGAAGCAACCTAGATGTCCATCAGCAGATGAATGGATAAGAAAGCTCTGGTACATATACACAACGGAGTATTACTCAGCCATTAAAAAGAATACATTTGAATCAGTTCTAATGAGGTGGATGAAACTGGAGCCTATTATACAGAGTGAAGTAAGCCAGAAGGAAAAACACCAATACAGTATACTAACGCATATATATGGAATTTAGAAAGATGGTAACAATAACCCTGTGTACGAGACAGCAAAAGAGACACTGATGTATAGAACAGTCTTATGGACTCTGTGGGAGAGGGAGAGGGTGGGAAGATTTGGGAGAATGGCATTGAAACATGTAAAATATCATGTATAAAACGAGATGCCAGTCCAGGTTCGATGCACAATACTGG
>NW_011494951.1:11516516-11516887 GCF_000754665.1 Bison bison bison | reverse complement strand
GTAGTGGCTGGCCATTGAAAGTTGACAATGACCAATTGAGAGCCATCATCAAAGCTGATCCTCTTACAACTATGCAAGAAGTTGCTGCTGCTGCTGCTAAGTCGCTTCAGTCGTGTCCGACTCTATGCAGCCCCATGGACTGCAGCCTACCAGGCTCCTCCATCCATGGGATTTTCCAGGCAAGAGTACTGGAGTGGGGTGCCATTGCCTTCTCTGAAGAAGTTGCTGAAGAACTCAATATAGACCATTCTATCATTGACTGGCAATTGAAGCAAATTGGAAAGGTGAAAAAGCTCAATAAATGGGTGCCTCGTAAGCTGACCAAAATCTTAAAAAATCATTGTTGTGAAGTGTCAGCTTCTCTTATTCTA
>NW_011494951.1:11516057-11516416 GCF_000754665.1 Bison bison bison | reverse complement strand
ATCCTTATTGGTGAGTATTTATCCTGGATCCTAGAGTGCTCAATACCATCTATTATAGGAAATTATAGGCTTCCCTGGTGGATCAGATGGTAAAGAATCCACCTGCAATGTGGGAGACCTGGGTTTGATTCCTGGGTTGGGAAGATCCCTTGGAGAAGGAAATGGCAACCCACTCCAGTATTCTTGCTTGGAGAATCCCTATGGACAGAGGAGCCTGGTAGGCTGCAGTTCACAGGGTCACAGAGTTGGACACAACTCAGCACAGCACAACATGATGTCTGGAAATGTAGAAGAGGTTTTCCCCTTGGCTTGGTGGAGGAAGCTTCCTTGAATTCCATCTTCTGTTTTACATCCCCACA
>NW_011494951.1:11515055-11515649 GCF_000754665.1 Bison bison bison | reverse complement strand
AGGGATGAGAGGAGCCTCTTTTGTTACTTCTAAAAAGTCCCCGTCAAGAATACTTGAGTTTTTGTTAATGAGCTGACTCTGCATGAGCCTCCTGGACAGTTTCAGGATGGACTTTGCTTGCCAAAGAAACCATGTGATTAGAGGGTTGGAACTTTCAGCTCCAAATCCCCTCACACCTCCAGGAGGTAAATAGGATAGACTGAGTTAATCCAGAATTGCCAATGATTTAATTATGTTTATGTCATGGGACCTCCATAAAACCGTAAAGGGTTTGGAGAGCTTGTAGGGTGGTGCACACACCCACATGCAGAAACATGGTATACCACAACCTCCACAGTCACAGAAGCCCTTGTATTTAGGACACCTCCATACCTCATATTATTTGCCTCTTAATCAGCTTCTTCATTTATATATTTTCTAACATCCTTTATAAGGATACATAACTGTATATCCTATACATCAGATCAATTCAGTTCAGTCGCTCAGTCATGTCCAATTTTTTGTGACCCCATGAATTGCAGCATTCCAGGCCTCCCTGTCCATCACCAACTCCCGGAGTTCACCCAAACTCATGTCCATCAAGTCAGTGATGCC
>NW_011494951.1:11514139-11514955 GCF_000754665.1 Bison bison bison | reverse complement strand
TAGCCATGGGAATGCCTGGAAACCAGGAGACAGCTGCCAGTTTGGCACGTGTCCTTGGCTTCATGATGACTGGGTAGTGCAAGGGACTGCAGATGGCTACATAGTGGTCATAGGCCATGGTGGCCAGGAGGAAGCATTCAGAAATCCCAAAGAAGAAGAAGAAATACATCTGAGTGGCACAGCCAAGAAAGGAGATGGTTGTGTCCTGGGCAATCAGGGGCCCCCGCATCTTGGGCACAATGACTAGGTTGAAGCCAATCTCTATGAAGGACAAGTTCCTGAGGAAGAAGTACATGGGGCTGTGCAGCATGGGGTCAGCCAATGTAACCAGAATGATGAGGCTGTTTCCCAGCAGAGTGACCAGGTAGATGACTAGAAATGTCAGGAAGAGCAGTGATTGCATTTCAGTAGGTAAGGAAGAGAAACTCATGAGGATAAACTCACTTACTCTTGTCCAGTTTCCTTCAGCCATTGATAAATGAATGTAGGTGTGGTCATGGAGAGAGACCAGTGATTGGAAGAGTCAGATTCTGGATTTGTTTTCAGACTCTTTCTTAGTGTCAGGAAAGAAGCACAATCAGGATCTCAGTTGTAACAGCAAGTGCCTTGTGCTATCTAAGAATCAACACAAGGAAGAAAGAATGGAGTCTGAGTTCTGAAATGGGCAATGTCTCATCCTTCCCCACTCTTATTCTTTATGATCCATTTTCTACTTTGCTACCACATTTACTAAAACAACTTGGATCAGATCTATATACATTCATTTTCTGATGCACATTTAATCCCTTTGTAGTGGGGTTAAGTGAGATGGGTCCT
>NW_011494951.1:11513512-11514039 GCF_000754665.1 Bison bison bison | reverse complement strand
CTACTCCACAGGGACAGAACCCACCAGACCTCAACTTATGTATCTCTTCATCTGTCTGTTCATCTATATTCTTTATCACATTCTTTACTCAACTAGTAAACATAAGTCTTCCCTGAGTTTTAGAAGATGCTCTAGCAAGTACACCAAACCTGAAGAGGCAGCTTTTGGGAACTTTTTTTTTTTTTCACCTTTAAATTTTATTTTATTTTTAAACTTTACATAATTGTATTAGTTTCACCAAATATCAAAATGAATCCCCCACAGGTATACATGTTGATTTATAGCCAAGTCATACAGAAGTTCAGAGAAGGCAATGGCACCCCACTCCAGCACTCTTGCCTGGAAAATCCCGTGGACAGAGGAGCCTGGTAGGCTGCAGTCCATGGGATCACAGGAGTCAGACACGACTGAGCGACTTCACTTTCACTTTTCAGTTTCATGCATTGGAGAAAGAAATAGCAACCCACTCCAGTGTTCTTGCCTGGAGAATCCCAGGGACTGGGAAGCCTGGTGGCTGCCGTCTCTGG
>NW_011494951.1:11512967-11513412 GCF_000754665.1 Bison bison bison | reverse complement strand
AGTGAATCGGGTCCTGAGGCAATGGAGTGGACTCAGATGGAAAAATAGTAGAAATTTTCCATTTGTACCTATTATATATCTCCCCTTCTTTAAAGAATTATGGTGTTTATATTCTCCATCTACTGCCAAATTAGGATTTACCTTTATGTGCACATTTAAGGACTGCAAACATTAAGAGTATTTGAGAGGGTATAGAGTAGAAAAAGTCAATTGTTTTATCATGTTTTGTTTTGACGTGACTCAAAGTAGTAGAAAATGTGGCAGTGAGGTGCAAAGGAAGGGTATCTACAGACTGTAGTCGTTTTAATGCACTTTCTCTCCCCTTTCAATATAAGAACTGTAGAATACTTCTAGTCATATAATGCTTATTCCTTCTTGCCTAACCAGATTATGAGGTAACAATCTTAGGATCTTTCTCCTCATTCCAGCAAAGCTATAATTGATT
>NW_011494951.1:11512617-11512867 GCF_000754665.1 Bison bison bison | reverse complement strand
GTCTTGTTTTTTTGCTGACTGTATAGAGCTTCTCCATCTTTGGCTGCAAAGAATATAATCAATCTGATTCCGGTGTTGACCATCTGGTGATTTCCATATGTAGAGTCCTCTCTTGTGTTGTTGGAAGAGGGTGTTTGCTAGGACCAGTGCATTTTCTTGGCAAAACTCTATTAGCCTCTGATCTTCTTCATTCTGTATTCCAAGGCCAAATTTGCCTGTTACCCCAGGTGTTTTTTGACTTCCTATTTTT
>NW_011494951.1:11508254-11512517 GCF_000754665.1 Bison bison bison | reverse complement strand
TCAGTGTGTCTGCCCTCTGATGCCCTCTTGCAACACCTACCGTCTTACTTGGGTTTCTCTTACCTTGGACGTGTGGTATCTCTTTACAGCTGCTCAAGCAAAGCGCAGCCGCTACTCCTTACCTTGGACAAGGGGTATTGCCTCACCGCCGCCCCTCCTGACCTTGAACATGGAGTAGCTCCTCTCGGCTCTCCTGCGCCCATGCAGCCACCACTCCTTGGACGTGAAGTAGCTCCTCTCGGCCGCCGCCCCTGGCCTTGGATGTGGGGTAGCTCCCCTCAGCCACTTCTGCACCATCGCAGCCTGGCACTTTAAGCCGCCACCCCTGAAGGAAATCAATTCTCAACATTCATTGGAAGGACTGATGCTGAAGCTCCAATTCTTTGACCACCTATTGAGAAGAACAGACTCATTGGAAAAGACCATGATGCTGGGAAAGACTGACGGCAGGAGAAGAAGGCAACGACAGAGGACAAGATGGTTGGATGGCATCATCGACTCAATGGACATGAGTTTTAGCAAGCTCTGGGAAATGGTGAAGGACAGGGAAGTCTGATGTGCTGCAGTCCATGGGAATACAAAGAGTCGGACACGACTGAGTGGTTGAACTACAACAACAAAATCCATTTGGGATGTCAAGAGCATTATTACCTCCATCTTATTTCTTTATACATTTCTTTTGTAAAATATTCTAATCTCCCTCTTGACAATGAAAGACTTTCACAGACTAAGGGAAAGTGCTAATCATGCCATCTTCATCTGCATCCTCATCTCCAATTTTGTTGTGCCTGATAGCTACAAACCCTGTGCTCTTTTCCTTCACCTCTAGACTCTAAGCCTTTCACGTTTAAGGAAGTCTGAAGATTAAAGGGAAACAGACTGGTAGAAACTGCCTGGTCACAACACATCATACTGATCTTGAATTCTCAACATCCTTATTTATTTCAAAAATCCCCTTACCATACTGAGGAATGACACTTTTGAAGCTTGATCATACATTCAGCACAATTGCAGAACACCTATTATGGACAGTGTACTCTGACATTGTACCTGTCAGAGTACACTGCCCATGAACTACCACTATTAGTTTCCTATTGCTACTGTAACAAATTACCACAGATTTGGTGACTTAAAACAACAGGTTAATTCTCTTATAGTTCTAGAGGTGATATGTCCAAAATTGGGTCTTATGGGGCTAAACACAAATTATTGGCAAAGCTGCATTCCTTTTGGAGGCTCTAAAGGAAAGTCTGTTTTCTTGCCTTTTCCAGCATCTAGAGGCTGCCCTCCTTCCTAAGCTCACAATCTCCTTCCATCTTCAAAGCTGTCAGTGACCAGTCAAGTTGCCCCCATGCAACATCACTCTACCTCTGACTCCCACACCTTCCTCTCATAAGGACCCTTCTGATAACATTCGTCACAACTGGATAACCCATAATAATCTCTCAATCTCAATATCTTAGTCACATCTGAAAAATTCTTTTTGCCATGCAAAGCAATATATTCACAGGTCCTGGGGATTTGAAAATAGATATCTTTTTTGGGGGTAGTCCTTTATTCATTATATCACACCTACTCATAGAATGAAAGAGAAATAACTCTTGGAGAGTCAGGAGGCTATAAAACCTGTGATTTTTTTAAACCTATTTTTAACTGAAATACAAGAGTTATACTACCAAAAGAAACAAAAAACAACACAAATTACACGTGTACAGCTCATGGAATTATTCCATAACAAACACATCAATTTAAACACTATGGAGGAAAACTTACAGAACATCACCAACTTCCTAGAATCATCTCGCTTACAACATGTCCTCTTCTAACAACTATACCCTCTCTAATCCAGAGGTTCAACACCATAGATGAGTTCTGTTTTTGAACAGGCAAACTGAATGATCCGGTGTAATTGTTTTGTGTCTGACTTCCACTCACTCAACAATGTTCAGGAAATTTATCTGTTACTAAATGGAGCTACAGTTGGGTTTTTCATCATTGTATACTATTCCATTGTATATCACAATTCATTTATCCATTATACTACTGAAAAACATTTGAATTTTCTTCAGTTCATGTTTATTTAAATACTGCTGCTCTAAGAATTATTGCCCTGTTGGCTCAGAGGCTAAAGCCTCTGCCTGCAATGCAGGAGGCCTGGGTTTGATCCCTGGGTCCGGAAGACCCCTTGGAGAAGGAAATGGCAACCCACTCCAGTACTCTTACCTGGAGAATCCCATGGACGGAGGAGCCTGGTGGGCTACAGTCCACAGGGTCGCAAAAAGTCGGACATGATTGAGCGACTTTACTTTCACTTTAAGAATTCTTACACATGTCTTTTGTTGCATTTATTCACACATTTCCATTAGGTATATACCAGGTGAATAATTTTGGGGTCATAGTTTATCTACATACCTAGATATCTCTTCAACTTTAGGAGAGAATACCAGCCAATTTTTAAAGTAGCTGTACCAATTTATAACATTACTAGCAATATATGAGTGTTTCAGCTGTTTCTCATGTTTATTAACACTATTACCACTCTTTTAAATTTTAGCCACTCTGGACTATGTAGTACTAATAACTCACTGTAGTTTACATTTCCCTGATTACTACTGAGATTGGACATCCTTTACTCCTTGTGACTATTTGAATATTCACTTTTATAAATTGCCTGCTCAAGTCTGTCATCCATATTCATTTCGTGGTGATTTTATAGTTCTTTCCATATTCTGCATGTAGGCACTTTATCAGATATACGTGTTGCATAAAGACTTCTCTACCAAAAAAAAAAAAAAAAAAGTACATAAAACTGAAATTTGAATGTCAATTGATTTCTTATGGATCCAGCTCTTATTTCCAAACTTGTAACTATCAATTTACCCAATACAGGTGCCCCCTAAGCACATAAAGCAAAAATTAACAGGTATATAAAAGCTCACTTACATTGCTGGACAGATGATCCAGGCAGAAAATTAATAAAGAAATATGGGCCTTAAACAATGCACTTGATCAGGTTGACTTATTAGATACACAAAAAATATTTCATTCAAATAAAACACAATACATATTCTTTTCAAGTGCCCAAGGAACATTCTCAACAATAAATCATATGCAACTCCAAAAAACAAGTCTTAGTATATTTAAGAAAACTAAAATTATATCAAGTTATCTTGTCTGACCACAACAGGATAAAACAAGAATATAACCAAAGAAAACTAGAAAAACCATAAACTTGTGATCTAAACAACATGCTACTAACAACAAATGGTTTCTTGAAGAAATCAAAGATAAAATCTAAAAAACAACCTCAAGACAATTGAAAATGAAAACACAATGCTCCAAAACCTATGAGGCAGAACAAAAGAAGCTCTAACAGGGAGGTATATAGTAATATAGACCTACCTAAAGAAAACAAACAAACAAAAAAGTCTCAAGTAAACAAACTAACCTTATCCCTAGAGGAATGAGAATAAAAAGTACAAACAAAACCTGAAGTTCATATAAGAAAAATAATAAGCTTGGAGAAGAAATAATTGAATTAGATACTGCAAAATAAGTGAAAAGTTCAATGAAACTAAGCCAGTTCTTTGATGAGATAAAATTGATAAACCTCTAGTGAAACACATCAAGGAAGAAAAAGAGAGACAAAATAAATGAAATCAGTAAAGAAAGAGAAGCTACTAATAAACGTGGTTTTGTATTGCTCAACTTTACTGTTTTTAGATACTGGAATACACTCTTAAATAAATGTGGTTATATTGCACATCATTTTAAAGCACATTTCTTACTTTATGTTATTTTGCTAATGACATTACTTTCTGTGTATTTATTTTAGACTATGGAAATTATATTAGACAAAAAGTAAATTCTAGCAATTTTCTTATTCGAATTCAAAATGGGTTGTAAAGCAATTTGGAGAGTTTTATAAATATTTTGAGGTGTTTCAATATATTAATAATTGGTTCCTTTATACTATTTTTTAATTCATTTTACATTATAAAACTATTTTTCAGAAGAACAGAATTCATCAGTCTTGGTCAAAAGGCACAGAAAATGTTAAGAATACGTGGGCTGGATAATCAGCAAGGTTTCTTTCAAATGGATGAAGTTTATAGCTATTATCTCCTCCAATGGGTCTACTGTCCAACTTTTATCTGGCTTAAGGGTTTCTAAGATAGTGGGTAGGGAATAAAAGGATGAGCTTCCCTGACAGCTCAGTTAGTAAAGAAGCCTTCTGCAATGCAGGAGACCCTGGTTTGATTC
>NW_011494951.1:11507091-11508154 GCF_000754665.1 Bison bison bison | reverse complement strand
AGGAGGTGGGAGGTTTATACCCTAAAAAGCCCTGAATTCCCCGAAAGGTTGTGGCAAAGTACTTTTAAAGGCCAGGTAAGGGAGGGCTGTCGCAGTGTCTGTGATCAACTTGTGCACAATTCTCTGAATGGTAAGGTAACAGGGTAGTGTCACAGGGGTTAGCATAATTGGTCCTTAGGCTCCAGAAGGAGTCAAGTAGTTAACATCTTCCATCTGTTGAAGAGATGGAAGTTTTTTCACATCTGCAAAACAACTCAGGAAATGTTGATCAAATACTATTATCTAGGTACTTCAGGGAGGAGCTAAAGCAGGAGATATGGGGAAAGGCCTGTCCCTGGGAAAGCCCAATGGGGTCCTGTCTCCCTTACAATACTATGTAACTGTGAATATATTAATGTGGAATAAACTTCAAGATAAAATTTTATTTGAAAAAAAGCAAGATGAAAGAAACTGTATACACAGTATACAAATTAAATATATTTTATAGACCTAAATACTATACACATACATATAAAATGTGCAAACAGTAAATTTTTTGAAAGATACACAAAGAACTGATAGTAGTCACTGCCTTTGGGCCAGGAAAGTGGGGAAGAACAGAGGTCAACCCTGAGAGGGAGATATTTTGATAGTATATTCTTTTGTTCTTAATTAATTTTATCATGCAAATTTATTAAATTTTTAATAAAAATAAGATACTTGAAACAAAATAATACTTTCATTCTGGTTCCTCCCCTATTAATTTTTAACCTTATAACCTAGAGAAAGATCTTAAAATTACTCCATGTCCTAATACCTGTTGTGAAAAGGAAAAGGGATTAAGTACAGAAAATATACCAAGTCATATAAAGTTGGTTTTATCAAGACACTATTTGAGTGGAGACTTGAAGGTTTCCATCAGGGAGAGGAAGGGGCTTTCCAGTTGAGTGTATGATGACAGCATCACTTTGATTACTTCTACCATCGCTGTTTCTGCAACTACACTTAGTATTTGTCAGATTGACTTCTTTATTTTCCACTAATTCATTAAACTTTCTTTCATTAGGATTATTGCATAGGTTAA
>NW_011494951.1:11501435-11506991 GCF_000754665.1 Bison bison bison | reverse complement strand
CCCATCACTTCATGGGAAATAGATGGGGAAACAGTGGAAACAGTGTCAGACTTCATTTTTCTGGGCTCCAAAATCACTGCAGATGGTGACTGCAGCCATGAAATTAAAAGATGCTTACTCCTTGGAAGGAAAGTTATGACCAACCTAGATAGCATATTCAAAAGCAGAGCCATTACTTTGCCAACAAAGGTCCATCTAGTCAAGGCTATGGTTTTTCCTGTGGTCATGTATGGATGTGAGAGTTGGACTGTGAAGAAGGCTGAGCACCGAAGAATTGATGCTTTTGAACTGTGGTGTTGGAGAAGACTCTTGAGAGTCTCTAGGACTGCAAGGAGATCCAACCAGTCCATTCTTAAGGAGATCAGCCCTGGGATTTCTTTGGAGGGAATGATGCTGACGCTGAAACTCCAGTACTTTGGCCACCTCATGCAAAGAGTAGACTCATTGGAAAAGACTCTGATGCTGGGAGGGATTGGGGGCAGGAGGAGAAGGGGACGACAGAGGATGAGATGGCTGGATGGCATTACTGACTCGATGGACGTGAGTCTCAGTGAACTCCAGGAGTTGGTGATGGACATTGAGGCCTGGCACGCTGTGATTCATAGGGTCACCAAGAGTCAGACACAACTGAGCGACTGAACTGAACTGAACAATGATTTAAAATTTGTGATCCGAAACCACTATTACATTTACATTTGCACCAACCTATACAAATAAGGACAATGTTTGATGCTGTACATTTTCACCATGTGGATATTCCTTTTTTAAAGCAATGGATCAAATAACACTAGTGTCAATATTCAATTTCCCTGAATTTTGCAAAGAAGAAAATCTACCCAATTTTTACTAGTAGAAATTTAGGATGAATTTTCTGATGATGATATTATAGTAAAATGTGGAGATATTTGAAAGCTGTAAGAAGTAATCCCAAATAAATGAGACAGAGAGAATATTGCAATTTCTGGAATTTATTGTGAACTGTGGTTTGTATAATTTTCTGCCAACATATCCATATCTTTAAGACTTTTCCTAAAAAAAAAGACTTTTCCTATTTGCATAATTGTTGCTTCAGACTACGGAAATTTTTCAAAACTAAAATTAACAAGAAGTGTTCTCTGTTTATCTAAGAGGAAAACAGAATGACAAATATAAACATGCTTTCTAACAAACATGAATATGTATCTAGGGCTTCTGTAACAAAAATGTCACAAACTGGGCAGAAATTTACTATCTTATAGTTCAGAAGTCCAAAATCAACTTGCCCGCTAAGCCAAGCATTCTCTGAAGGATCTAGGGAAGAATCTGTTCCACATCTTGTGACAGGGACAGAGTAAAGGAGAGAAGTAGATGATTAAATAGTTAATCCCACTAGGGGATTGCAAATAGAAAAATATATGGGAGACCCCTGTAAGTTAATGATTATTCAAGAAAGCAGGTTTGCTTAACCACAAAACCAAGCAGGCTTGCTTAGCAACAAAACCATGAACAGAAGCAAGAGACATGCCCCAAACAAGAAAACAATGGTAGCATGAGCCTCACATCCTGACCAATGAACTCAGTAAGTTAGGACATGCTCTGTGCACACATAAAAAACAATAATTTGTGAACCTAGCTTGACCACGTAGAGACAAGAAAACTCCCCTGCCCAGCCTGGAGGAGAAACAAATGATGGAAGCATGACCTCTACTCAAGAATGATGAAGAAGTCTTTTTCTCCTCTTCCTCACTTTTTGATTATAAAACTGTAGCCCAGTAAGTTCTTAGGGTGCAGCAACCTCTCGTCTGCCTGCGTGTAAGTCTCACAAGCGTCCTATTCTAATAAATCAGTTCTTATCTATCACTTTGCCTCTCGCTGAATTCTTTCTGCACTGAGACATAAAGGACCACAGCTCTTCAGAGCCTCCCAAAAGGACACTTGACAGTTTCACTTGCTCTTAAGTTTCTCATGTTTGCCAGAAAGCCTTGTCTTGCATTAGACAACTCTGATCTCTGCCTTCCTGGTGACATGGCATTGTCCTTGTATGTCTCTGTCTCTTCACAAGTGTTCTTTTTATAAGGACACCAGCCATTTTGGATTAGGCATCCATCCTAGTCCAGCTGCAGTCCATGCGGTTGCAAAGAGTGAGACATGACTGAACTGAGCAACTGAAGTGAACTAGACCAGTATGACCTCATCTTAACCAATTACATCTGCAAGGACTCTATTTCCAAAGAAAGTCACATCCTGAGGTATTGGGTGAAGGAGATACAGAGGTGTGGGGGTGGGTAGAACTTAGCATATATTTTTTTGCGGGGGGATACATCTGAATACATAACAAGGAACAATTTTGACTAAGTCATTGCAAATCAGCTGACACAAATGCTCAAAACCAGAAATTATGTTATTGTTCATTTCTTTAACACATAAATGCATATGTATGTTTTCCCCTTTAAAATAAAAAACACAGTGATGTAATTAAAAAAAAAAAATGATGCAAAGAGCTGACTAATTTGAAAAGACCCTGATGCTGGGAAAGATTGAGGGCAGAAGGAGAAGGGGACCACAGAGGATGAGATGGTTGGATGGCATCACCGACTCGATGGACATGAATTTGGGTAAACTCTGGTAGTTGGTGACGGACAGGGAAGCCTGGTGTGCTGTGGTCCATGGGGTCGCAAAGAACACCACTAAACAAGTGAACTGAACTGAACTGATTTTTAGAATATTAAATCATTACTTTTTCTTTGAGCACAGTATTTTTTCTTCAACTAGGATGGTTATATGCACTTTGTGAATTAAAAATGTCGCCTGCCACATCAGTAAACAAACGATGTTGCAGCCATCAGCCAGGGCAGGCACCTCCTCTCCATCACAGTAAATCCCAAGGAAACTCAGGACAGAAACATAACCCTCCGCAGTGAATCATCAGACACTGCAGCCACTCACTGAATGGAGCAACCTGAGGAGACTCGGGATGAGAAAACAGGATCAGTCAGTCAGTCAGTTCAGTCGCTCAGTCGTGTCTGACTCTTTGAGGCCCCATGAATTGCAGCACACCAGGCCTCCCTGTCCATCACCAACTCCCCGAGTTCACTCATCAGATCAGATCAGATCAGTCGCTCAGTCATGTCCGACTCTTTGCGACCTCATGAATCGCAGCACGCCAGGCCTCCCTGTCCATCACCTACTCCCGGAATTCACCCAGACTCATGTCTATTGAGTCAGTGATGCCATCCAACCATCTCATCCTCTGTCGTCCTCTTCTCCTCTTGCCCCCAGTCCCTCCCAGCATCAGAGTCTTTTCCAATGAGTCAACTCTTCGCATGAGGTGGCCAAAGTATTGGAGTTTCAGCTTTAGCATCATTCCTTTCAAAGAAATCCCAGGGCTGATCTCCTTCAGAATGGACTGGTTGGATCTCCTTGCAGTCCAAGGGACTCTCAAGAGTCTTCTCCAACACCATAGTTCAAAAGCATCAATTCTTCGGTGCTCAGCCTTCTTCACAGTCCAACTCTCACATCCATACATGACCACCGGAAAAACCAAAGCCTTGACTAGACCAACCTTTGTTGGCAAAGTAATGTCTCTGCTTTTGAACATGCTATCTAGGTTGGTCATAACTTTTCTTCCAAGGAGTAAGCGTCTTTTAATTTCATGGCTGCAGTCACCATCTGCAGTGATTTTGGAGCCCAGAAAAATAAAGTCTGACACTGTTTCCACTGTTTCCCCATCTATTTCCCATGAAGTGATCGGACTGGATGCCATTCATTTTCTGAATGTTGAGCTTTAAGCCAACTTTTTCACTCTCCACTTTCACTTTCATCAAGAGGCTTTTGAGTTCCTCTTCACTTTCTGCCATCAGGGTGGTGTCATCTGCATATCTGAGGTTATTGATATTTCTCCTGGCAATCTTGATTCCAGCTTGTGTTTCTTCCAGTCCAGCGTTTCTCATGATGTACTCTGCATAGAAGTTAAATAAGCAGGGTGACAGTATACAGCCTTGACGTACTCCTTTTCCTATTTGGAACCAGTCTGTTGTTCCATGTCCAGTTCTAACTGTTGCTTCCTGACCTGCATACACATTTCTCAAGAAGCAGGTCAGGTGGTCTGGTAGTCCCATCTCTTTCAGAATTTTCCACAGTTTATTATGATCCACCCAATCAAAGGCTTTGGCATAGTCAATAAAGCAGAAATAGATGTTTTTCTCGAACTCTCTTGCTTTTTCCATGATCCAGCGGATGTTGGCAATTTGATCTCTGGTTCCTCTGCCTTTTCTAAAACCAGCTTGAACATCACAAAGTTCATGGTTCACATATTGCTGAAGCCTGGCTTCGAGAATTTTGAGCGTTACTTTGCTAGCATGTGAGAGGAGTTCACTCATACTATCCCCAAATGACAGAGAAGGCAATGGCACTCCACTCCATTCCTCTTGCCTGGAAAATCCCATGGACGGAGGAGCCTGGTAGGCTGCAGTCCATGGGGTTGCTAAGAGTCCTGCACGAGCACGACTAAGCGACTTCACTTTCACTTTTCACTTTCATGCATTGGAGAAGGCAATGGCAACCCACTTCAATGTTCTTGCCTGGAGAATCCCAGGAATGGGGGAGCCTGGTGGGCTGCCGTCTACGGGATTACACAGAGTCGGAAACGACTGAAGTGACTTAGCAGCAGCCCCAAATAGCTGGGGTGCATTTCAAAACAATGAACTCAGTGAGCCTAGACTCTTGCATCTTCTCATACATAGAAAAGCACTAAATCCCTTGAGATATCTGGCTTTCTTTAAGAGTAATCTATTGATGCTCCAACTACCCTGTCCTCCCTGCAAAATCTCTTCTATTTTCTGCCCCCCACCCACTCCAAACCCCTTCTACAACCCCCTCTGCCACCATAGCCTCTCGGAGTTATCTTAGCTACTGTGTCGTGGGATCAAGTCCTCAGTTTTGTCTGCTAGACACAACTCTCAACTTTTACATTGTGCTTTTTCTTTTCCAGTCAACAACTTCAAGGAAAGAAAATTTTCACCATCTCTATTTCTTTCCTATCATTGCTATTCCATTCATTTGGCCATTAGTACTGAAAATAATTTTCTTTTCAAAATGACACGCTCAGCGTGTCAGACGCACCGCCCTCCCACCCGCCCACACGTCCCCCCTACCCCCCCACACGCCCCCCCGCCCGCCCAGAAAGAGCAGGTCCGACGGCCTGAAGGACTGGAACACCGCCAGGCACTTTCCTCTTCAGGTACTCACTCTACCAGCCAGCTCCGGGCGGAGCTTCAAGCGCGGGGTCATATGACGACTGTCGCAGCAACAGAGAAACCGTCAGCCTGCTCACTCCACACTAGGCGGCGCCTGGTTCCCAGGCAAACCTGGAGCGCTCGCTAGACCAAACTCCGCCCGTCTCTCCTCCTCCGGACGAGGTCCCGTCCCCGCCCTCCCCAAGGCTGCCAACGAGGCAGGCTCCGATACACATGCGCAAACACGTCCACCACGCAGCTACGTAAGGCGCGTGAGTCCTCTAAGCTCCGCTTCTCGGCCGCGTCTCTGAATTTCCAGTTCCGGCCTCACAGGGGCGGGGAG
>NW_011494951.1:11500479-11501335 GCF_000754665.1 Bison bison bison | reverse complement strand
TTCTTTGGAGAAATGTCTATTTAGTTCTTTGGCCCATTGTTTGATTGGGTCATTTATTTTTCTGGAATTGAGCTGCAGGAGTTGCTTGTATATTTTTGAGATTAGTTGTTTGTCAGTTGCTTCATTTGCTATTATTTTCTCCCATTCTGAAGGCTGTCTTTTCACCTTGCTTATAGTTTCCTTTGTTGTGCAGGAGCTCTTAAGTTTAATTAGGTCCCATTTGTTTATTTTTGCTTTTATTACCCATATTCTGGGAGGTGGGTCATAGAGGATCCTGCTGTGACGTATGTCGGAGAGTGTTTTGCCTATGTTCTCCTCTAGGAGTTTTATAGTTTCTGGTCTTACATTTAGACCTTTAATTCATTTTGAGTTTATTTTTGTGTATGGTTTACAAAGTGTTCTAGTTTCATTCTTTTACAAGTGGTTGACCAGTTTTCCCAGTACCACTTGTTAAAGAGATTGTCTTTAATCCATTGTATATTCTTGCCTCCTTTGTCTAAGATAGGTGTCCATAGATGCGTGGATTTATCTCTGAGCTTTCTATTTTGGTCCACTGATCTATATTTCTGTCTTTGTGCCAGTACCATACTGTCTTGATGACTGTGGCTTTGTAGTAGAACCTGAAGTCAGGCAGGTTGATTCCTCCAGTTCCATTCTTCTTTCTCAAGATTGCTTTGGCTATTTGAGGTTTTTTGTATTTCCGTACAAATTGTGAAATTATTTGTTCTAGCTCTGGGAAAAATACTGTTGGTAGCTTGATAGGGATTTCATTGAATCTATAGATTGCTTTGGGTAGTATACTCATTTTCACTATATTGATTCTTCCAATCCATGAACATGGTATATTTCTCCATCT
>NW_011494951.1:11499841-11500379 GCF_000754665.1 Bison bison bison | reverse complement strand
GCGCAAACACGTCCACCACGCAGCTACGTAAGGCGCGTGAGTCCTCTAAGCTCCGCTTCTCGGCCGCGTCTCTGAATTTCCAGTTCCGGCCTCACAGGGGCGGGGAGCAGCCGGTAACATGTGGCTGTCGTTCGCCTCCGCGATCTCCCACTGCCGCGTATACCGCCGCCTAGGCCTAGGTCCTGGGTCCAGCATTCACCTGTTGCAGAACTTGCTTACGGGACTGGTGCGACATGAACGCATCGAGGCGTCATGGGCACGCGTGGACTAGCTGAGGTGCTACGCCGAGAAGGTAAGGGGCGTGACCCTCTTGTTCCTCTCCTAGGTCTGGCCTGAGGGGGCGGGATCCGACTGGAGTTGGGGAAGAATTGGGACCGCCCTGGTAAACAGTGCCGGAAGTCTCTTTCCTTATTACCGTGAGCTGAACCTACTCTTGTGGCCCCTCAAATGGAGACCTGATTAAGACGGCGTGGTTAGAGGTAGCCTGAATTAGTGACATGCTTTGCTAGCGTATGGAATGAATACGTTGCAGTTTGGC
>NW_011494951.1:11499344-11499741 GCF_000754665.1 Bison bison bison | reverse complement strand
AGGAAGTTAAATCCGTGGGAATTTCCTGGAAGTTTTCATTGTTGTCAAATCTGGGTCTCTCTGGGAACTCGGAAGAGGGAAATCCGGCTTCAGAATGGTCAGGGGATGTGAGAAGTAGGAAGTTCCTTTATGTGCACTAGGAACTGTGAAGCCAGACTGGGCACAGCCAGGCTGCCCATCCCTCACATTCAGAGGCTTCACTTGGTGATAATCATGGGAAGTCTTAGAGCTGTCATCCCTGCATGAATACGGGATAGGGCCTAGCAGATCCCAGATTGCTAGTACAGTGGGAAAAAGAGATTTTTACCTTAGGGCAGACCTTCAGAGGGTATTTGGCCCACCAAACCCATACACTGTTTGAGATAATAAGGTTGCGGGTGGAGGGCTCACCAGTCTA
>NW_011494951.1:11498761-11499244 GCF_000754665.1 Bison bison bison | reverse complement strand
CATCGAGGCGTCATGGGCACGCGTGGACTAGCTGAGGTGCTACGCCGAGAAGGTAAGGGGCGTGACCCTCTTGTTCCTCTCCTAGGTCTGGCCTGAGGGGGCGGGATCCGACTGGAGTTGGGGAAGAATTGGGACCGCCCTGGTAAACAGTGCCGGAAGTCTCTTTCCTTATTACCGTGAGCTGAACCTACTCTTGTGGCCCCTCAAATGGAGACCTGATTAAGACGGCGTGGTTAGAGGTAGCCTGAATTAGTGACATGCTTTGCTAGCGTATGGAATGAATACGTTGCAGTTTGGCATTAGAGGATTAAGATTGACGCCTCCTTTCTTGCTCGGATTTTGGTCAGTGATGTTGTGTCCTCACAGCTCATCGACTGTGGGAAGCTGGGAGACACCAACGAACGAGCAATGCGTATGGCGGACTTCTGGCTCACGGTGAGTGCATCCTGTCCACTTCCCAGATCTTATCCTTTGGTCCCTAAG
>NW_011494951.1:11495553-11498661 GCF_000754665.1 Bison bison bison | reverse complement strand
TGTGTTGAATTAACACAGTTTTGTTTTTCTTCATGCCTGATTATATGGGGCATGTATTCTGTAATTCCAAACTAGCCCCCATAGGTGATTGAGTTTTGTTATCTAGCATAGAGACTGAGCCCCTGGGATTTCTTAAAGATTACTTCCTGACAAGGGTAGGAGGGTGAACATCTAGAAGTGAACTTTCTGTAATAATCTGGTACCCTAGGAACCTTCAAGGTTCCATTCCTCTGTTTCTGGACAGGATCACATGTTACCCTCAAGTGCTCCCCTCAAATCCTGAATGGACTTCAGAGGAGAGGACCATCAACCTGGCCAGGAGAGTGGAAGCATTTAGCAGAGGATGTTGACTGCAGGATAAGCTCCTTCCTTTTGGGGTGGGAATGGAGGGGTGAAGGAGAGGGTAGAAGTGGAAGAAAGATTAGGAAGTTAAATCCGTGGGAATTTCCTGGAAGTTTTCATTGTTGTCAAATCTGGGTCTCTCTGGGAACTTGGAAGAGGGAAATCCGGCTTCAGAATGGTCAGGGGATGTGAGAAGTAGGAAGTTCCTTTATGTGCACTAGGAACTGTGAAGCCAGACTGGGCCCAGCCAGCCTGCCCATCCCTCACACTCAGAGGCTTCACTTGGTGATAGTCATGGGAAGTCTTAGAGCTGTCATCCCTGCATGAATACGGGATAGGGCCTAGCAGATCCCAGATTGCTAGTACAGTGGGAAAAAGAGATTTTTACCTTAGGGCAGACCTTCAGAGGGTATTTGGCCCACCAAACCCATACACTGTTTGAGATAATAAGGTTGCGGGTGGAGGGCTCACCAGTCTAACAGACAGATACTAGCCTTGGTGACAGCTACTCTGGTCCTGTTTCAGGACACCTGCCCAAGTCTGAGAAACTGATCTGCTCCCAACACAGGTCTCATCTCTTTAACTCTACTCCAGTTGGTCTTCTACACTATTACAAGAAAGCTCTTTCTGATATTATGAGTGACATATAGTAAACACTTAGAACATTTATTGACTAACATTTAACTCTGAATGCTCCTCCAAAAAAATTTGTCCCCTTTCTGTCTTTTTGGCACTAACTCATTCCCCTTAGCCAGATATCTTGAAGTCAGCCTTGACTCCTAGAAAAAGCACTTTCCTTAAAATTAAAACCACATCTTTAAGTATTGGTAACAGGTGGGTTGTGACTGAACTCCTATCTTTTCCTCTTAAGCCTCAGACATATACCTTCCAGTGGGGCTTTCAGTAGTTCCCCAAGTGTTTTATTTAGCATCTGCTAGCATCATTTTAGGCACTAGAGATATACTAGTTAACAAGTGTTGGCCATATATCAGGCCCTGGGCTACACATTAGGCTATAGAATTGAGAAGAAACGACCTTTGCCATCAAGGAGCTCACAGCCTGATGGGCCATGTCCAGTGCCACAGTGGTCTCAAGAGACACTGCATCACCTTTAATGTTTTAGCCTATATAATAGATAGAGTATGTGAATCCCAAAGCATTTACTAAAGGCTCAGGGATTGGTGCAGTGGTAAAGAACTCCCCTGCCAATGCAAGAGACGAGTTCAGTCCCTGGGTTGGTTAAGTCCTCTGGAGTAGGAAATGGTAACCCTCTCCAGTATTCTTGCCTGGAAAATTCCATGGACAGAGAGTATCATGGGCTGCAGTCCACCAGGTTGCAGAGTTGGACTGGACTGAACATAAACACTGGGATAACACCAGGGAAATAAGAGTATAGCAGTTTCACTAATCAGGCCTAGAAATGGTAAGTCTTCACCTAAATAGGCGGAATATGCCCCCAAATCCATCCTGGCACCTATTTAATAAATTCCAAACTCCCAAGAGAGGCCCATATATACTAAAAATTCCCTCCTACTTGCAAAGTTTCTCTGTTCAGGCTCCAGCTTCACAAGTTATGCCCATTCTTAAAATGTAACAAGTTTAGTCTCAGTAGATCAATGGCAGTGTAAGCCCAGTATCCAAAGGAAACTACTACAAGTCAGAGACTGTTACGTTACACTGATTTTCTGCAGTAAAATTAGCACATCATGTGAAATTTATTTCCATAGTGTTTCTCAAATCTGTAAACACGCCTCCCTAGTCTGAAATCCAAGACCTCTCTATTCTGGATTATTCAGTAGTTCCTAATGTACTTCCCTGCACACTGCAGCCATAGTGATAGGAATCTGCTCTCTTAATTCTCTGCTCTTCTTTTCCAATAGGGAAGGAGTCCAGCTTCCTTACTGTGACTCTCCTCAGTGAGTAGGCATCTGCTCATTGCTCCAACTTCTTCTCTTGTCTCTAATTTTATGTTCCAGAGTCGTGGAAGGCCTTATTGTGACCGTTTCCCTATACATGGGTTTCCCAGGTGGCGCTAGTGGTAAATAAAGAACCTGCCTGCCAATAAGACATAAGAGACACCGGGTCGGGAAGATTCCCTGGAGGAGGGCATGGCAACCAACTCCCATATTCTTGCCTGGAGAATCTCCATGGACAGAGGAGCCTGGCGGGCTACCATCCATAGGATCACAAAGAGTCGGACACGCTTAGCACTTCCCTGTGCATGGCTTTCCTTAGAACATTTTGTTCATCTACCACCCAGAGAACTCGCTGGCTTTTACCTACCTGACTTGTACACACACTTTTGGCATCTCTTGGGTGACTGCTCTGACCATCTCCAAACTTAAGTTTATTACTTAGTGACCCTAGGTGCCACTATGGTATTTCCATAATGCACTGAATTTACCACATTGCGTTACAGTTCCTTGCAGTGGGTTGATTCCCAAACAAACGCCCCAGATTAGTCTAAAAGCAGTCATGGTACTTCCACACTATTGGCTATTGATGGGTTCAGAGATAGAGAGGTCTTAAATAATTTGAGGCAGTGAGAATCCAGGTTCTGTAAGACTAAGATCACATATTATTCTGATACAGGGAACTGGCTCAAGGCTGAAGATGATACTGAGAATGTAGGTCAGAACAACTAAAAGATACTATATAATAAGAATCTTTAGTGATTATTCCCATTTGTGCCTGAATTTTTTTCTATGAATTGCTACCAAAAGTAATCTGATATATTGTTTTATAGTGTTGAATCTTTAGTGTTTC
>NW_011494951.1:11494877-11495453 GCF_000754665.1 Bison bison bison | reverse complement strand
AAATAACACTGGCATGCGCTCGCAGTGCCTCAGCCACACTGGGTCTGCCCCCTGCTCACGGCGTGTGTAGCCTCCCTGTCCACACTGCTCGGGCTCTAGGTTGTTCTGCCGGGAACAATCCGATCAGGCACTCGGGTAGTCCTCAGAGGTGCAGACTCAGTTGGGCCTGCGTTTTGTGCTCTTCCCAGGTCCGAGCAGCTCAAGTGATGAGGTGTTTGGCGTGCGCCAATGCTGCGACTTATCGCCTCCCTGCTACTCAGTTATCTGGGTGTAAAACCAGCGCACCTTCTCAGGCAGATGTTGACCATCCAGACCCCCAAGAAGTTTTAGTTAGCAAAGAAGTCTGCTTACAGTTTTATAGATAATGTCTCTCTGGGGCTGCAATTGCCCCCTTCCAGCTCTGGCTGCCTATCACCAGAGAGGGAAGGTCTGCAGCCGGCTATCTCTGTTCAGTCCTTTGTTCTGTGCGTGGGCTTGGCGGTGTCTTAGGTTAGGGCTGGCTTTTCACGTGGTAGATATCCCGCAGTCTGGTTTGCTAGCCCAAATTATTTCGCTCAGATAGCGCTCAGGGTATTC
>NW_011494951.1:11490121-11494777 GCF_000754665.1 Bison bison bison | reverse complement strand
AGGCAGTGGAATCCAGGTTCTGTAAGACTAAGATCACATATATTCTGATACAGGGAACTGGCTCAAGGCTGAAGATGATACTGAGAATGTAGGTCAGAACAACTAAAAGATACTATATAATAAGAATCTTTAGTGATTATTCCCATTTGTGCCTGAATTTTTTTCTATGAATTGCTACCAAAAGTAATCTGATATATTGTTTTATAGTGTTGAATCTTTAGTGTTTCTCCAATTTTTTTTTTTACTGTGACCCACAGATCAAAATACATTTACATCAGAATACAATATTGATGTGTATATATATATACACAGTTGAAACAAAAGCATCACAAAACATTATTTATAAATATCATGTCCACTGATATTGTCTACTCTCTTCTGGTTTACTTTTTTAAATGAGGATCCCAACTCAGCAAGTTGATTTTACAACTCAGTAATGTTTTACAACCTAATCTGATCTAAGCCAGCATTATAGTGATTCAGCATTAGCTTTGCTGGATAAAATCCAAGCTTGTATCCTGGCACAAAGGCCTTCTATGACCTGGCCTCAGTCACCTCTCAGACTTGTCTCCTACCTTAATCCTATAGTTAACTTGTTATTCTCCAAATGTATCATACCTTTCTGCATGATGGTGCCTCTAGTGTAGTGCTTGCCCTCTTTCAGGTTACCTCCTACGTGTCATTCAAATCTCAAAGTCAGTTTTTTGAGGCCAACTTCACATCACCTTCCATATGGGAATAGGTCCATTCCTGGGTGCAGTAAGAGCCCTGAGGTATGGCTGTCAAAGCATTCTCACACTACTATAGTTGCCTGTCTGCTTGACTGACTCCTTCACTCAACTGAGCACCCAAAGCCAGGAACTGGGATTCACCCTTCTGGATAACTCTGTTCCTACAGTTGAACCTGAATTCAGTATATGTTTTTTAAATGAGGAGTCGTCAGCTATATGTTGTCTTTGTCATAGTCAGCTCTCTGGCTCAGCTTTACAAAACCATAAATGTGGTACTGTATGCAGGGACAGTGCTGAGCTACACTGCTGAAGATACCAAAGCTGAAGAAACAGGCTCCTTCCTCTCCAGGGACTTAGGTGTTCATAATAAAAATCAAGACTGTAAACTTGTGTCTAACTCTGATTTCCCACACATTTCATATTTCAATTTCCTGAAAAATGCATAAATTAGATCTGTGTATATAAACACAGAAAAATCTCAATAATGTTCCAAAGGCAAGCTGCAGAAGTATGGATATAGTGTGTAGATTTTGAAACATAAAAGTAATGCAACTAAGTATGTAAGAAAATTATATAAACTTGGACAGAAAAGACACATACAAACTTCATAACAAAGGGTATTAAGAAAAGATGAAAGGAACTCTGAGGTTATACAAAAGGATTATTATAGTATCTGTAATACTTATTTCTATAAAAATCCATAAAAGAAACAGCAAATTGTCAAATTTCTTAAATACATGTAGTGTACACTTTATTATAGTATTTTTTAAATATATGAAATACTTTACCATTTCTAAATTATCTTTACAGTATGATAAGAAATGGTATGGATTCTGGGTAGTCCATCCTACCCCACCACCCATTGCTGTATCTCTAGCACAAAGAATAATTTAACACATATTGTTGATACTGAAAAATATTTGTTGAATGCATTCATAAATGGGAAATTATATAGGCTGCCAGAGTAGATAAAGTAGCAACTAACCAACTAACTCTGCTTGGGGCAAATCTTCAAGACTACATTTTGTGAAGCTTTTCTTAGTCACCATCCAAACGTCCTTCCCTCCCTCCTCCCCCACACCTCTCTTCCTCTCCTCTCCCTCCTCCTCGTCTCCCTCATCTTTTCCTCCTCCTTCTCTTCTCCCATCCTCACTCTCTGTCTCTCTCACTCTCCCTCCTTCCATCTCTTCATCTCTGATCTTCCTTAAACCTGCAATTTTCTTGCGTTAACTGTTACGTTCTACAGGGTTCTGTGTCAGCATCTCATTTCACTTTGAGACTTTAAACTCCTAGAGCATGGAATCTAACTATTTCATTTGGTGCTGGTTCTTAGAACACCACTGGGCATGGTGAAAAAGGTGAAGAAATAAGAGTGTGAAATAATGGGTTGAACCCATGCCAGGCTTTAATATCTCTGGCAGTTCTGCCCTGTTGTCTCCAAAGGAGACCATTTCGTCAAACCTCTACCACCTGTTCCAGTCCCAGGTAAGAGCACTGGAAATAACATAGCTTGAAAGGTTACCTCATGTCATCACTCAGTTCAGGTTTCCAGAGGTAAGTTGAAGTCATGGAATGACTGACAGAGACAGATTAACAAAGAAGTAATTATCATTTAAGGTAATCAGAGCCCTATTGGGGAGAAGTTCAGAGGCCTATCAGCACACAAATTAGGACCAGCTAATTGACATTTTAGAGAATCAGGAAAGTCTTTTTGGAGAAGATGTCATCTAAACTTGTAAATAAATAGTAGGGAAAAGTTAGAAGAAGAATTAAAACAGAATCAGATAGAATGAACAGGTAAAACTTTCAAAGGTGAAAGAGCATGGCAAACATAAAAATCTTAAAGTATGGCTGGTGTTTAGAGGAGAAAGTGGGAGGCCAAAAGAGCTAAGCCTGTAGAAACAGACATAATGATAGTGCAGGGTGTCAGGAACAGAAGGAGGAACAGGCTTGGACGGCAGTCTTGTTTCGGATGTGGTGCATTTCAGGTAGCTGAGAGACATCCAAGTGTAGCTGTTTAGTAGCTATGGGTGTGGAGGTCAGTAGGTAGCTCAGTGAATATCACCTAGTCTGGTGGACTCCTGACTCCCTCTTTTTCATCCCATCCCCAATATCCAAATATTATCAAGTCTGATTATTTTCCCTCCTAAATATCCTTTAATATATCCATTATTCCCATTTCCATTTCTCGTGCCCTAGTCCAAAGACCATTATTTTATGCCGAGATTAGCCCCCAAACCTTGTAAATGATTCCTCTATTTTGACTCATGCATTCCACCCAATATATTACCAACTGCTTTTTTTAAATTTATCTTTTTATTGAAGTATAGTTGATTTACAATGTTGTGTTGGTTTCAGGTGGGTAGCAAAGTGATTCATATATATATATATATACATATATATATATGTATATATATATATATACTTTTTATATTATTTTCCTTTTTGCATTTTTCAAATTTTTATTTTGTATTGGAGCATAACTGATTAGCAATATTGTGTTCATTTTAGGTACACAGCAAAGTGATTCAGTTACACATACACATGCACCTATTCTTTTTCAAATTATTTTTCCATTAAGGTTATTATAGAATATTTAGCAGAGTTCCCTGTGCTACACAGTAGGTCCTTGTTGGCTAACTATTTTAAAAATAGCAGTGTGTACATGTCAGTATGAAAATCCCAATCTATCCCTTCCCTCCACCATTTCCCCCTGGTAACTGTAAGTTTGTTCTTTAAATCTGTGAGGCTGTTTCTGTTTTGTAAATAAGTTCATTAGTATCATTTTTTTTTTTTTTAGATTTCACATATAAATGGTATCATATGATATTTGTCTTTTTCTGTCTGACTTACTATACTTAACATGATAATCTCAGGTGCATCTATGATGCTAGAAATGACATTATTTCATTCTTTGTAATGGCTGAGTAATATTCCATCATTTATGTGGCTCATTACAAGATATTGAATATGGTTCCCTGTGCTATGCAGTAAGGTCTCTTTGTTTATCTATTCTATATATTAATAGCTTGCATCTGCTAATCCCAAACTCCCAAGCATTCACCTCACTTTGTCAACCACAAGTCTCTTCTCTATGTCTGTGAGTCTGTTTCTGTGTTGTAGGTAGGTTCTTTTGTGTCATATTTTAGATTCCACATATAAGTGATATATGGTATTCATCTTTCTCTTTTTGACCAGCTTCACTTATTATGATCTCTAGCTCCATCCTTGTTGGTGTAAATGGCATTATTTCATTCTATTTTATGGTTAAGTAGTATTCCATTATCTATACATACACATCTTTATCCACTCATCTGCTGATGGACATTTAGGTGGCTTCCAAGTTTTGGCTATTACAAATAGTGCTGCTATGACCAATGAGATACATGTATCTTCTCAAATTAGCATTTTCTCCAGATATACGTCCATGAGTAGAATTGCTGGATCATATGGTAACTCTACTTTTACTTTTTTTAAGGAAGCTTCATATTGTTTTGCATAGTGGCTGCACCAATTTACATTCACACCAACAGTGTAAGAGAGTCCCTTTTCCCCCACATCCTGTCCTGCATTTACTAATTGTATTTCTCTAATAATTAGTAATGTTGAACATTTTTGCCTGTGCCTATTGGCCACTTACATATCATTTTTGGAGAAAGGTCTATTTAGGTCTTCTGCCCATATTTTGATTGGATTATTTGTTCTTTAGATGTTAAGTTGTCTGAGTTGTTTCTGTAATTTGGAAATTAAACCTTACCAGTTGCATTGTTCACAAATATTTTATTCCATGCTGTAGATTGTCTTTTTGTTTGTTTATGGTTTCATTTTCTGTGTAAAACCTTTTAAGTTTAATTAGGTCCCACTTGTTTCTTTTTATTTCCATAACATTAGGCTATGGAGGAAAAAAATACTGCTGCAATTTATG
>NW_011494951.1:11488226-11489007 GCF_000754665.1 Bison bison bison | reverse complement strand
TAATCAAACTAGGGTTCTAGTCTTAAGACAGCCTGCTTTTGTTATGGTTCCTGTAAAGATTAATGGGTCTTGGTATGATGAAAGGGGACTTGAACTTTGGAGAAAAGTAGAGGGTGTTTTAATGCGTTATCGCAGGGGAATAGGGTTAATAATTCTGGGATTTGTAGCTTTGGTAACTCTTATTGCTTCCTCCATTACTGCAGCCCTGTCCTTGGCACAATCAGTGCAAACTGCAACTTTTGTTAATAATCTGGCACAAAATGCATCCGTTGCCCTGGGGACTCAAGAAGACATTGACAAAAAGCTAGAGGATCGATTGCATGCCCTTTATGATGTTGTAAAATTTTTAGGCGAAGAAGTTCAAAGTATAAAGTTGAGATTACGGGTACAATGTCATGCTGATTTTCGATGGATCTGTGTTACTCCCCAAAAATATAATGGTAGTATAACTGGTTGGGATAAGGTGAAAGCTCATTTAGAAGGTATTTGGCATAATGAAAATATTTCCTTAGATTTTCTGCATCTACATCAGGAAATAATGAACATTGAAAATGCACCCAGACCTGATTTGGATGTTGCAAAAAGAGCTGAGTCTTTTGTTAAAGAACTTTTTCGACATGTACCTACTGTCAATAGTATTTGGTACATGGGAGCAGCCATAGGGAGGACTATTCTTAATAATTTTAACTGTTTTATTTCTTGCACCTTGTTTAATTAAAAAACTGATTGATGATCTATGGATGATAAAGGCTTCCATCTATGGAAATGGTCTGCGGTTAAA
>NW_011494951.1:11485748-11486994 GCF_000754665.1 Bison bison bison | reverse complement strand
TCTCTTTGCATTTGGGATTTATGTTAAGGTTTAACCTTTCTGGTTAAGGCTTTATTCACTATACAAGTAGTCATTCAGTACTGTGTTCTGATTTAAGATTAGACAGTTTCAACTGAAGCTGACCGAAAAGCCACGGGTCCATTTCTTCAGGAACAGGGGCTGCTTCACTAAAGCTGTGCCTGTTTGTCAGACATTGGCCTGGATTAGGGCCTGTTCTCTGGAAACTGGCTGAAAAGTCTTTGGCTCCACCCCTCCAGGACCAAACTGCTTCCCTAAAACTAGCTGGAATTATCTTGCAGGCTAAATTGCAAGCTGTTTGAATTAAGCTGTTTGCACTATAAGCCCTTTGAATTGTTTGAAAATTGCTTTTTTTTCTAGAGAAAACCCTCTGAGAAATAGGATCCACTCATCTAAATATTTTCTATGTGTTTCCCCCCTATAGGGACTCTGACTGATTTTATGTTAAAAGTCCTACTTCATGTGTATTTCGAGCTAAATGGACCAACCTGACCAAAGACAGTTTAGAATATCTATGCCATCATAGGGAACTTTTGAAATCCCAAATGTTTTTCCTTAAAGTTTAACTAGATTACAATAGCTTTAAAATTTCAAGAGCTGAAAGGAATGCCTATTTTGATTTTCCCAAATATTGAGGTTTCCAAATGTTATCAGGTTTTAAGATTAACTGAGGCAAACAAGTGATTAAAGGAACATAAAATAGTTCTTGAATCCTCAGGCTCTTTCTCTTTGGCTTTTTGGTCTCAGGCTCTGCCTCCAGCACCATTTGTATCTCTACTGTGGCTCCTTCTCGTCAGACTCTGCCTCCTGTGCCATCTTCCTCTGTCCTCTCTATTCTGCCTATGTATCCTCTATATCCTGTCTTCCCCCATTCTAATTCTCCTAGCAACTTCGTTTTTTCTCTGAAATTCTTCCACTTCGTTTTTCCTCTGCACTTGTCTGATCCTTTAAAATTAAACATTCTTGGTATCCAGAGGCTAAACCTTTAACTTCTTGTATTCCTGGACTAAAGCTGAACTATGTGAGATAGTTCAGTCACTCAGTCATGTCCGACTCTTTGAGACCCCAAGGACTGCAGCCTACCAGGCTCCTCCATCCATGGGATTTTCCAGGCAAGAGTACTGGAGTGTATTGCCATCTCATTCTCCAGAGGATCTTCCTGTCCTAGGGATCAAACCCGGGTCTCCCACACTTTAGGCAGACGCTTTACCAGGGAAGCCACCAGGGA
>NW_011494951.1:11485337-11485648 GCF_000754665.1 Bison bison bison | reverse complement strand
GACAAAAGTTCCTGCACTCGGGGGGCTCCTATTCCAGTGGGGGATCCAGGCAAGAAGAAAATCAGAAAGTATAGGAGTGACAGATGACAATTGTGCTGGAGGAAAAGATCAGGACAGGTTAGGGGTGTGGGGTGCGGATGGGTATCTCTTTTAGTTCAGAGAAAGGCCAGGCTGGAGCCTGCAAGGAGCCACATGGGCTTGCTCATAGCCCCCCAAACCCTCCCACAAGACCCAGAAATGATACTTGCTCCCTAGAGACTGAAGAACCTCCTGCATGGACCCAGTGTCCTCATCCAATTCCCTTCCCTGAA
>NW_011494951.1:11483181-11483921 GCF_000754665.1 Bison bison bison | reverse complement strand
ATAGTTCAGTCACTCAGTCATGTCCGACTCTTTGAGACCCCATGGACTGCAGCCTACCAGGCTCCTCCGTCCATGGGATTTTCCAGGCAAGAGTACTGGAGTGCATTGCCATCTCATTCTCCAGAGGACCTTCCTGTCCTAGGGATCAAACCCGGGTCTCCCACACTTTAGGCAGACGCTTTACCAGGGAAGCCACCAGGGAAGTCCAAATAGTCAAAGATTTTCTCAAAGTAACCAAAGATTCTCACTTATTTGCATAGACCAATGAGTTTAATATAGTCATTCAAATATATCAACTTATACCAGTAGGCTGATATGCTTGTCAGTAAGACCAGATCCAGTATTGGATGAAAACCACTAACTGGAAAAAATCCTGAAATATCTCTAGAATTACAACCTGGAAACCAGTCCACCAACTGATTATATGGTCAGGCTTGGGCAATCACTAGATAACTTCATCAAGCAATTCCTAGGGCTTTTCCAAAACCTATAAATTGGAACAAAACTCAGGATTGCAAACAAAATCTGACAAACCTGTTCATGACGAATCTATTTGACTTTCTTCAAAATCTAATTTCAAAGAAAATTCTGATTTTCCTTCAGATGTCAAATCCACCTGGTTAACTTTTTATTAATAACTCTGTGCTTTTAATAGGCTAAGCCAAGACCTTTCACTTCTAATGAAAACAAACAAACAAAACAAACAGAATGGAATGGAATTGAAAACTATGTATAGTCCA
>NW_011494951.1:11482638-11483081 GCF_000754665.1 Bison bison bison | reverse complement strand
GAAAGGTATATGTGACCCAGCAGTTCATGGAGTATCACGCAAACAGTGATGTCTGGCAAGGCCCCGTTTCAGACAATTATGTGTTCACACCCAGTGGTACAGCAGAGCCAGCGTGGGAAGCTGTGATGATGGAGATCGTGGAGGGGCCGCTGGTGACTGAGATCCGGCAGTACTTCTACAGGTGAGGGCGGCCCCCTGGTTGTGCTCAGCACATGGAGGTGCTCACAGGCAGATGAATGGGGAAATGAGGGCCTGTCATGCTTCAGACACCCAGCTCCTGGACCTGGGCTTGGCACACAGTCCTTCCTCCATGGAAGTTCGATGAAGTCATGAGCTGGTCCACTCTGCAGTCCAGTCTCTGCAGTCCTGCTCTGCTTGCCTGCACTGTGTCACCTTGGTGGTACCTAAGTCTAGAGGCGGGACAGGAGCCCATGGTGACAGTG
>NW_011494951.1:11477294-11480960 GCF_000754665.1 Bison bison bison | reverse complement strand
CCGGCTGGTGAACAACAATCCGGGAAACATCGCTGTTGACCTCACACTGAATGACACCTCGGTCGCCCACCCAGTGTTCTGGCTCCTGCTGGGCTCCAGGGCCCTCATCAGTGGCCTGCGCCAGAGGAGCGGGCTGGCGCTGCAGCACCGGCCCATCGTGATGCTCAGAAAGATGAACGGTGAGGTGGGGGTCCTTTCACTTCACCCGCCATCACTGCCCCCAGGGGAGCCCACCTTCCCAGGGATGGGGCTGAGCTCGTATTGGTAGCCAATGGTGAATGATGTTGATTTGTGATCTCTGAAGAAGATTTAGCTTTGGGATCAGGGCCCAGGCTTGATCACTCAGACCTTTTGTGTAGCTGAAGCTTCATCACACTGAAAAATGACAGAGAAAGCCTCTGAGGTAGACGTCAGAAGGCGGAGGGGGAGAACCCCACCTGGTAGTCATATCAAGCCTTTATACATTTTTACCAGACCCACTCCCACAAGCGACATCTTAAATGAACAAGGTTAGAACCAACAAGAGACAGGTCTTACCAGACTGACTGCCACAAGTAAGTCTTAAGATAAGATTAGTCAGAAGGTACTTCTTAAGAAGGAGAAACATGTCCTGGAGCACGATACTTTTTTATTGTATAATCATGAGTATAGAGTTTAAGGAAAAACATACTCTTGAGCAAGATGAGTTGTTTTGTTGTGTAATCATTAGCTCTGGGCTTAAAGAAAGTTAGTCTTAAAGATTGCTGTCATAACACCTCACAGTTTAAGTAAAAACATCTTTTGGGTCTAAGACAAAGAAATGTAGAAAAAAAAAAGTTTGTCCATTCTTCTCCTCCAGGACCCTGGACCGCTTATCTCTCAGTACCTGCTAGGATCTGGGCTACTTCGGGGTAGGAAGGGACCAGAGTCCTCACATCCAGGCCCCTCACTTTAAATGTGGGCAACCTGAGGTGCACAGAGGTTCAGTGACTCGTTCAAGGTCATATAGCTAGTAGGTTCACAGCTGGGACTTACTGCAATGCCCTCCTTACCTCTGTTCCCTCAATCTCCTCTATTTCCTTCTCTGAGGACACTTTCTACTTCTTCCTATGATATATGTCACCATTCAGGTCTGGTTGCTCAGCATTTAAGAGACCGGCTTTATCTGAATTAAGTGCATTGTCACCAAGTGAGGGTGATTCTATTCTATGTCCTGATCTGCAAGTTTTATGAGTTGCCTCTCCTGAGGCTTCTATAAATTTCCTTCACTACAGTTGGGTAGCATAGCTAAATAGTTGAACATGAAATAGTTTAAACAATGAGTGCATTTGAAAGTATTTGAAGATGCTACAGTTAGAGAATCTTTCAAATTTTATAGACATAAACACAAAGTGTGTATTTGTCATTCTCTCTACAGGCATACCTCAACATATATGCATTGCTTTTTCTTTTTTTTTTTTTTGAGCACTGAAGATACTGCATTGTCTACAAATTGAAGGTTTGCTGCATCTTGCATGCAGCACGTTCATCTGCACTGCTCATTCAACAGCATTTGCTCAGTTCACACCAATGTATCACATTTTGCTATTTCCCACAGTATTCAAATATTTTTCATTATTACTATAATTGCCATAGGATTAGTGATCTTTGTCATTGTTCTTGCAGAAAGATTGCTAATCACTGAAGTCTCACCTGAGGTAACTTCTTTTTTTAACAAGAAAGCTTTTAAAATCTAATGTATATATAAACTGTTTCTCTTAGACATAATGCTACTGCACACAATAGATTATAGCAAAGTGTAAACATAAATTTTATATGCACTATGAAACCAAGATACTCCTGTCTGGCTTTATTACAATATTTGACTCATTTCAGTGGATGGAGTCAAACCCACATTAATTCCAAATGTTGCCTGTAATCCTTAACCTGTTTCCTATTTCTCATCACTTGCAGAAGTTCTGATGAGGGCGTGATTTTAGGTTTTCCCTGTTTGAGATTTAGGCTAGACTTCCAAAAGGCATTAGAAGAAGGCGGGTGGTAGCTGACGCGCTCACTGAGCATTTGCTGAGTGCCTGACACGCTGCAGACTGCTCCTGTGCTTGACCCAGCTCTCGTCCTGAAGGACTTCTCAGGGGCTCTGCTGCGGAACGAGTCACGGGATCCAACTTCAGGGTGACGGGGAATTAGAGGCCACGAGAGACCTGATGTCTGTATGTTTGGTGGAGATTGCAACCCCAGACCAGGTGGTGTACAGTGATCAACTTTAAGAGATAACAGTTGATGTTCTCTTGTTTGGAAGTAAAGAGACTGAAGCGGCAGGTACTTGAGCCGGACGTGGGGAAGCAAGTGGAATGGAAGGATGAGCTGGACAAGAGGCTGGGGCAGGAGGGAGACAGGGTAGCTCTGGGCCTCTTGGGAGCAGGTGGTCATGTCCATCTCTTTTGGGACTGTCAGGAGCTGCCTGCCCAGCCATGCGTATGTCCAGGGGCAGATTCCGAGGAGAGCGACGGGTTTGGCCAGCTGGGCTGGGACTGCTCCTGTGGCAGTCAGTGGTTCCTTCCTGGTAGCAAAGAGGATGTTGCCGTGGTGAGAAAGCTCCATGGCTGTGGTCAGCTCCATCCACAGTCCCGTCCATGGCTGTGGTCAGCTCCATCCACGGTCCCGTCCATGGCTGTGGCCAGCTCCATCCACGGTCCCGTCCATGGCTGTGGCCAGCTCCATCCACGGTCCCGTCCATGGCTGTGGTCAGCTCCATCCACGGTCCCGTCCATGGCTGTGGCCAGCTCCATCCACGGTCCCGTCCATGGCTGTGGCCAGCTCCATCCACGGTCCCGTCCATGGCTGTGGTCAGCTCCATCCACGGTCCCGTCCATGGCTGTGGCCAGCTCCATCCACGGTCCCGTCCATGGCTGTGGCCAGCTCCATCCACGGTCCCGTCCATGGCTGTGGTCAGCTCCATCCACGGTCCCGTCCATGGCTGTGGCCAGCTCCATCCACGGTCCCGTCCATGGCTGTGGCCAGCTCCATCCACGGTCCCGTCCATGGCTGTCGCCAGCTCCATCCACGGTCCCGTCCATGGCTGTGGCCAGCTCCATCCCAGGTTCATCCCTGGGCTCTTCCACCTGCACAGACAGAAACCAAAGGTGTGAGACGGAGCCAGAGGAGCCTTTATTCTGGGGCAGACGCACCTGAGGGAAGGGTAGCGTGTATTGCTTCCTCGGGTGCTGGGCCCTTCATGCACTGTCCACCCTCTCTTTCCGTCACCTGAGCTTCACCGTCTGCAGACCTTGTTTGTCCTCTTGTCTGGGAGGTGACTGTGAACAGCTCTGGGACCAAAGCAACTGAGACGCCTGTGTCAAGGGCCGAAATCCCAGGAAAGGCTCTGATTGGCCCTGATCGAATCACGTGACCCAAGCCTGACCAATCACTGAGGCCTGGGAACTGTAAAGAGATGGCGGCTCCAGCTGGAGTCCAGAGTTGAACAAAGCATCTCCTGGGAGAGAAGGGCTGAGTCCCTCTGGGCAGAGGCAGCAATAGATGACAGCACGGGAGCTGGCGTCTGAGACCTTGTTCACAGAGCAGGTCTCTGTGTGAACTCCCTGCAAGTTCTGGAAGAAATGGCGTCTTCTCTCTTGGCCATCTCCCAGTCTGCAGTTTGAACTGATTGGACCAGAGATTCAAGGCAGG
>NW_011494951.1:11476668-11477194 GCF_000754665.1 Bison bison bison | reverse complement strand
TAAGTTGGTGAGGCAACATATTCTCCTAACCTTCATACTGAGGGTTTCTGATCCAGGGGCCCCAGGTAGTAGATGGGAGAACTTGCAGCAGTCGCAGGAGTTTGAGCAACCATTTGTAACTTAAAAGCTTTCAGATAGTTAGAAAACCTCATTACACAGTTACAGATGTAAGGCAAGATAGTCATTAAACCAAGTTAAAATAAAAATTAAAAGTCACATTATGTCCATAGTTACATCAGTCCATTTTAGGATTGTTAGATGTCATCACAGAGTTAAAGAGAGTCCTTTCATTGAAGTGGAGAAGTCCACTATGGGAAGACTTCCACTGATGAAGAGGGGAGCGCTCCACAGACCCAGCAATTAGACTGATTTTGGAATGCAGCATAGGAGTGAGTCCAGACAGGAAGGCATTGTCTTGAGGATCAAACAGCAGACTCAGGATTTTTGGAGTCAGCAAAAGTAGACTCACATAGATTATCAGGCCCATCTGAAAAGTACAAAGTCAGAGCACAGAAAGTAAAGACAT
>NW_011494951.1:11474097-11476568 GCF_000754665.1 Bison bison bison | reverse complement strand
GGGAAGATTGAAGGCAGGAGGAGAAGAGGACAACAGAGGATGAGATGGTTGGATGGCATCACTGACTCAGTGGACATGGGTTTGGGTGGACTCCGGGAGTTGGTGATGGACAGAGAGGCCTGTCATGCTGCAGTTCTGGGGTCGCAAAGAGTCAGACACGACTGAGTGACTGAACTGAACTGAACTGAAATCAAAACTGAGATATCACCTCACAGTGGTAAGAATGGTGATCATCAAAAAATCTACAAACAATAAATTCTGGAGAGGATGTGGAGGAAAAGGTACCCTCCTATACTCTTGGTGGAAATGTAAATTGGTACAACCACTATGAAGAACAATAAGAAGGTTCCTTACAAATTTTAAAATAGAGCTCCCATGTGACCCAGCAATCCCACTCCTGATATATCCAGTGAAAGTGAAAGTCATTCAGTCGTGTCCAGCTCTTTGCCACCCCATGAACTATACGTCCATGGACTTCTCCAGGTCAGAATCCTGGAGTGGGTAGCCCTTCCCTTCTCCAGGGGATCTTCCCAACCCAGAGATCAAACCCAGGTTTCTTACATTACAGGCAGATTCTTTACTAGCTGAGCCACACCAGAAAAATATATCATTTGAAAAGCTGTATACACGATAATGTTCATTTCAGAATTATTTACAATAACCGGGACATGGAACCAACCTGTTATATATTCATCAACAAAGGAATAGATAAAGAAGATGTGGTACCTACATACAATGGAATATCGCTTGGCCATAAAAAGAGAAAACAATGGCATTTGCAGCAACATGGATGGACCTAGAGAGTGCCATACTGAGTGAAGTCAGTCAGAGAAGGGCAGCGCCATATGGTACCACATGTGTGTAATCTAAAAATGGCACAAACTAACTTGTTTACAAAACAGAAATAGAATCACAGATGTAGAAAGTAAACTGATGATTCCCAAGGGGGAAAGAGGGACGCAGGGTGAATTGGGAGATTGGAATTGGCACATGCACACTACTGTATGTAAAATAGATGACTTACTGTATAGCATAGAGAGCTCTGGTCAATATTCTGTAACGACTTACATGGGAAGAGAATCTAAAAACACTGGATATATGTGTGTGTATACATAGATATGTGCAAATATATATATATATATATAACTGATTCATCTGCTGTATAGCAGAAACTAGCACAACTTTGTAAATCAACTATACTCCAATAAAATTTTAGCAAAATATCAGCAAGAATCAATTACAGGAGACTAAATGATTCAATGAGGATGACTATCATTTTTATGACTTCTTATGCTGGTTCTCTAATATTTTTTCTAGATATAAGGAAACTGTTCCTTTTAAGCTAAATATGGCTTAAAGTAATTTGGTACCTTCTCACTTTGTAGGAAGAACTGAAACATTCATCTTATTCTCCCTACCTGATCCTTTCAAAATTTGGAAACTCTTAGTGAGTATTCTTATTTTTGTGCCAATATAAGTATTTGCATAATTTCTATAAGATGCAATTTTGTTTATAACAGAACATAATTGAAAACATTTTTTGTAGTGCCAACACTGGTTGGAATACCCAATTTGAAAATGTTTATAAATTCAGATATGAATAGACAACTTTAAGGAACTGACTGATGTTATGGGACCATAAATGTCCTTGAAAAAATAAACTAGTCCTTTGCCTATAGGTTTCTCAGTGGCTTTATCAGATGAGTAGGGAAGGTCACTTCTTGGTGGCTGCAGGAACCTCAAGATATTTAGGAGACCTCAAGAAGAGAGCAATTTCCTCATATCTTTAGGCATTGAAGATGAGCCTGATGGTAATCCTTTGGCTTGGCTTCCTGGCAGCCAGAGGCTTTTAAAAGTTCAATCTGAGACTCCTTATGAAACAGTTTCAGCAAAGCAGATTTAAAAGAGCCTATATGATATTTCCAGGTGGCTCACTGGTAAAGAATCTGCCAGCTGATACAGGAGACATATGGGATACGGGTCTAATCCCTGAATGGGAAAAATCCCCTGGAGGAGTAAATGGCAACCCACTCCAGTGTTCTTGCCTGTAAAAATCCGTGGAACAAGGAGCCTTGTATGCTATAGCCTATGGGGTCACAAAGAATTGGACATAGATGGGGAAACAGTGGAAACAGTGTCAGACTTTATTTTGGGGGCTCCAAAATCACTGCAGATGGTGATTGCAGCCATGAAATTAAAAGACGCTTACTCCTTGGAAGGAAAGTTATGACCAACCTAGATAACATATTCAAATGCAGAGACATTACTTTGCCAACAAAGGTCCGTCTAGTCAAGGCTATGGTTTTTCCAGTGGTCATGTATGGATGCGAGAGTTGGACTGTGAGAAAGCTGAGCGCCAAAGAATTGATGCTTTTGAACTGTGATGTTGGAGAAGACTCTTTGAGAGTCCCTTGGACTGCAAGGGATCCAACCAGTCCATTCTAAAGGGATCAATCCTGGGTGTTCTTTGG
>NW_011494951.1:11473019-11473997 GCF_000754665.1 Bison bison bison | reverse complement strand
GTGTGTGTGTGTGTGTGTGTATGGCCAAGCCACTGAGAAAGCACTTCCTGGAGGCTGCTTGTACTGAAGTAAGGGAGACACGGGCTGGGCCAAGCAAGACCCTCTTCCCAGGGAGTGAGTAAGAAGCTGAGCGAGGGGAGCGTTGGGGATGGCAGGAGGGCCGCCTGCCTCCCCAGGAACAAACAACCCCCGTATCATCATCACCTGCATCACCATTGCCATCATCTCCAGCATCATTTTCCAGTGGCAGAAATCCTTCCCTGATTCTCGAGCTCCAGTCCCTAAACCCATCACCTGAATGGAGACAAGAGACTTTGCAAGACCTCTTATGCTGCAGTAACAAGGAGCCCACACGCTCTCTGTCCTCACACAGCACGGTTCATTTCGACCCCTTGCTCTGTGGGATCAGCAGGGTGGCCCTTCTCATTCGTTCTCCAACGTCCAGAGATGGAGGCTCTATTATGACACGTTTCCTAGGTCTTGGCGGCATGACCTGACACATTACCTTTGCAATGGTGACTCATCTTCAGGGTTACAAGGCCACACTCCCCTTCACAGGGGAAGGGCAGGGAGAATCTTCCAGAGAACAGGAGGCTGGAGGGACAGGCCCAAGGAGAACCTAACCAGTGAATAAGAAGGAAGACTTTCCAGACTTCAGCAACGGCCCCAGTGTGGGCGGTGGGGGGCAGTAGCTTTGGCTGCGCCTGGGGTGGATCCTCCCCCTCCTTCTTTATGCACACCAGCTGTGTGTCTGGGCAAGTGCCTGCCCCTCTCTGAGCCTTGTTTGGCTCATCTGTGAAGTGGGGCTGTGTTAGCTGCCTCCGAGGGAGGGTGAAGATGTGAAAGGGAGGTGAGAGTGTGAAGAGCCAGGCCGAGACTGTGTCCTCATTCCACCTTCCTTCTGTCCCTAGACCGAGAGCACGAGGCCAAGGCAGACCTCCGCCGTGTCCTGCTGCGGCTCCAGCACCTGTATGAGGT
>NW_011494951.1:11472457-11472919 GCF_000754665.1 Bison bison bison | reverse complement strand
TCTTGTGATGCACACAGTCAAAGGCTTTGGCATAGTCAATAAAGCAGAAATAGATGTTTTTCTGGAATTCCAGTTGAGCTATTTCAAATCCTAAAAGATGATGCTGTGAAAGTGCTGGGCTCAGTATGCCAGCAAATGTGGAAAATGCAGCAGTGGCCACAGAACTGGGAAAAGTCAGTTTTCATTCCAAACCAAAGAAAGGCAATGCCAAAGAATGCCGCACAATTGCACTCATCTCACACACTAGTAAAGTAATGCTCAAAATTCTCTAAGCCAGGCTTCAGCAATACGTGAACCGTGAACTTCCAGATGTTCAAGCTGGTTTTAGAAAAGGCAGAGGAATCAAAGAGCAAATTGCCAACATTTGCTGCATCATCAAAAAAGCAAGAGAGTTCCAGAAAAACATCTATTTCTGCTTTATTGACTATGCCAAAGCCTTTGACTGTGTGCATCACAAGAAAC
>NW_011494951.1:11471899-11472357 GCF_000754665.1 Bison bison bison | reverse complement strand
GGGGAGACCGGGAGTGCCGGGGAACGTTTGTGGGGGCGCATCGAGGTGCCAAGTACCGTTTCGACCTCCAATTCCTAACGTGGGACTTCTCCTGAGACGCTGTAGCGGGAAAGGGCTTCATCTTGCGATGACGGGGGAACCACGGGTTTTTCTCGAGTTGCGCGGGATTCTCGAGTTACGACGGGGAATTCGGGATGCCTCTTGTGTTGGCCCAGGGAAGTCCAATCTTCCATTCGAGTTGCGAAGGAAAGCTGGGGATTGCTCTCGAGTGACTGCAGGGCCAATAGACCTCATCTAGGCTTGTGTCCAGAAGCCAATGTTCCTCTCCAGGGGCGACCGGGATCTCGGGGTTGCATTCCAGACGCACCCGGGGAGACAGGCATTCATCTCGAGTGGAAGCAAAGAACCCCGCTCTGCTCTCGAGTCACGACGGGTATCTCTTGGAGCTCACTGGGTGG
>NW_011494951.1:11471089-11471799 GCF_000754665.1 Bison bison bison | reverse complement strand
CATGCAGATTCTTTTACCACTGAGCCACTTGTGAAGCCCTTTCTTGCCGAAATTATGTAAATAAAGAGGACAAATTTACTGAATTTAGACTTATCTTGCCAACAAATTAGTCTTAATTTGGCTATCTTTGGTTAAAAGGGGCTGCTTCTAGAGAGAAAAATTACATTTTAGTAATAAACATTTGTGGCTATTACATTTAAATGCTGTGCACAGTCTTTTAACATTTTGTTTTCCACCACTAAACTCGACTGGATCATGAATTCTAGTTTCCTCCTATTTGGAGACAACTCTTCAAACTAAAATTTTGAATTCTTCTCCCACCTTTCTGACATGGAGTCATTAAGAACTAGGATTCCCAGGTGGCTCTAGTGGTATAGAATCCTCTTGTCAATACAGGAGATGCAAGAGATGGAAGTTTGATCCCTGCTTCAGGAAGATCCCCTGGAGTAGGAGGTTGCAATCCACTCCAGTACTCTTGCCTGGAGAATTCCATGGACAGAGGACCCTGGTATGCTACAGTTTAGTTCGGTTCAGTCGCTCAGTCGTGTCCGACTCTTTGCAACCCCATGAACCACAGCACGCTAGGCCTCCCTGTCCATCACCAACTCCCAGAGTCCACCCAAACCCATGTCCAGCGAGTCGGTGATGCCATCCAGCCATCTCATCCTCTGTCGTCCTCTTCTCCTCCTGCCTTCAATCTTTCCCAGCAT
>NW_011494951.1:11470272-11470989 GCF_000754665.1 Bison bison bison | reverse complement strand
GGGTGGTTTGATAGAAAAAAAGATGGAAGGAAGGAAAAAAAGTGGATGGATGATGGACAGGTCAATGGTTGAGTGATGGATGGATGGAAAGAGGAAGGAAGGAAGGAAGGAAGGAGAGAGAATGCGTGAAGGATGAATGAAAGGAGGGAAAATGGATGGAACATGGACTGTTGTGTAGATGGAGGTTGAACAGATGGATAGGAGGATGCAGGATGGAGGGCCGTATGAAAGGATGGAAGAGTGTGTGGTGGATGGTGGATGGATAGATGGATGGATAGAGGGATGGATGCAGGAGCAAGTTTCATCCCAAGGAGGAAGCCTAAACCCCAGGGTGTGTCTAAGGACAGCCTATTGAGATCAAGGGCAGGGCCCCCTCATGGCCTCAGTGAGAAGGCTCTTATGCACACATACAGGGCCACAACCCATGGAGAAACAAGACCAAGCAGGCCCAGAGCCCCCAGTACATGCCTTGAATGTGCTGTGTCCTCAGGGGAGGCCAGAAATGAGAGGCCCTCTGGCAGTGCAGTCCTGTCAAGAGGGGTCAGCTGAGGGCTGCATCCACAGTGGGAGCCACAGACGCAACAGGAGCCGTGTTGCCAGGGGGATGCCGGGAGGAGGGGACCTGGGGAAGCAGGTGGTCCAGAGGCCATGCTGGACTGACCCTCTCTGCTCCCAGGCAACTCCAGTCGGCCCTCGCCACCACCAGGAGGCCCTGAG
>NW_011494951.1:11469306-11469721 GCF_000754665.1 Bison bison bison | reverse complement strand
TGTGTCTTCCCCTGCCCACTGGAGCCAGCCCTCTCTCTCCTCTCCTATCACAGACAGTAGCTTCACACATGCTCACACTCAGGCTTCACTTGCAAGAGTCAAAGCCACGAAGTTCTCCTAAAGATAGAAGGAATAATCCACAGGGATACCAAGATGCATCTGCCTGCATCCTGCCAGATCTCAGCAAGTCCCCCAGTGTTAACACTGGCCCTGCTGTGTCCTGGGCACCTTCATGGGCTCATTGCAGGGTGGAGACGCCCCTGCTGTGGAGGGATATGCCTAAGATATACAGGAGGGAGCTACAGCACTGGCCTACTGACCTGGATGTGTGATGCCAAGCTCTGTGTCCAATCTCATACTCTTGCCCTGGCCCCTGGGCACACCTGCCCTACAGGAAGTTCCTACAGCTCAGGCC
>NW_011494951.1:11466978-11468526 GCF_000754665.1 Bison bison bison | reverse complement strand
AGGGTCCTCCAAGCACGGCCAGACCACCAGAGCAGATTCTCCTGTGGGCAGAGCCACCACAGCCAAGTCCTGTCTCCCCACAAGGACATCCTGGGGGCAGCACAACTCCTGCCCCTCGCCTCCAGCACAGAGCCTGGCACAGAGTCAGGGTTCAGTGGCTGTTAACTGATGGAAACTTGAGAATGGGGTGCAGGGCAGCCTTGCAGCCTGGGGTGGGGTGGACCTGCTGTGTATGAGGAGAGTTATCTCTGTGGTCAGGCACTGGGGGGGCACTTACATCTCCAACAGCTTAGTATCCAAACCACCCTATGGACAGACCTACGAGTGCCCACTGTCCAGGTCAGGGCCCGGGGCTCTGAGTCAGGCTGTCAGGAGGTGTGCAGGGTCCTGCTCCAGGGGGGAGGGACTCGCCCACACAGCAGGTGGAGGCGGAGTTGGGAGGAGCTGCTGAGCTGAGCTTTATATGCTGTGCTGTGGGTATCACCCATGTCGTCCATGGTAGAAGGGGGACAGCCATGTCCATGACAGTTACATCCCTGAGTTCTTTCCCTCAAAAGATCAGGAGGTCCTGCTTTGTTCCTGGAGGTGATCCAGCAAAGGACATAATGGACCCATGTGGACCAAACACACAGGTTAATACAGAAAGATACTCATCAGTAAATGCTATGGAGGCGGGATGGGAGGCCCAGAGAAAATCTCTCACAGATGAAAAGACATAAAGGAGGAATAGCACCCTGCCAGACAGGAAGTGGGGGAAGATGCTTCCCAGCAGAGGGAGCAGCACCTCAAAGGCCCTGACCTGGGAAAGGGCTCGACCTGTAGGGAGGCCCTGACCCTGCAGCTGTGGTGATGGGTGGACGGCGCTCCTTTCAGGCCAGGAGCAGAGGCCAGGACTCAGCAGAGGAAAAGGGTCGTGAGGATGGGGGGTGGGCCTTCCAGCAGCTTCAGGGTGGACTGAGCAGAAGAGTGGGTGGGAGGTGAGGCCAGAAAGGCAGGGGGGACATGTGCTGGAGGGCCCAGGTGCAGGCTTCAGGTCAGGCTCCCAGAGGGCAGACACGGGAGCTATGGAAGGCTGAAGCTAGAGGATGCCAGGCCCTGCTGCTGTGGGGAGCACTTGGCACTGGGTGCAGCCCAGGCAGTCTGCCCATGAGGGCATCCTGAGCCCCAGGCTGGTCACACACCCTAGAGAACAGACAGCAACATGTCCCCAGGAACACACGGAAGTGGTGCTGGTGGGTCCATCGTGCGGACTCCCACGCAGCACAGAGTAAGGTTGGGTGTTCCTTCTCTGGAACACCCAGCACAAGGCACGCTTCACGCTCTCACGATTCACTATGGCCCAGATCAGGAAGAGGTCACAGGCCACACGCCCACGTGTGACACTGGGGACAACCTGGCACCGCTGCGGGGTCCTGCCAGGACCATGTGTTCTCATGGTGCCCGGGCTCAGCGTTCATGGTGCAGTTCATGGTGCATCTCGTTGGCGCTGAACACATGTGCATGGGCCCTTTTACTTGACAACACTTTGCTGCCAGGAACCAAGGTCAC
>NW_011494951.1:11461509-11466878 GCF_000754665.1 Bison bison bison | reverse complement strand
CTCTGCTTTTTGATATGCTGTCAGTGGTCATACTTCTCCAGGATAAGCATCTTAATTTCATGGCTGCAATCACCACCTGCAGTGATTTTGGAGCCCCCCAAAATAAAGTCAGCCACTGTTTCCCCATCTATTTCCCATGAAGTGATGGGACCAGATGCCATGATCTTAGTTTTCATAAGGTCACAAAGTGTCAGACATGACTGGGTGACTGAGCACAAACACTCCAAACTAACATTTTGAATTTTTTCCCCCACTTTTCTGATGTAGAATCACTGAGAACTAAAACTGACCTTTTTTAAAGCGGTCCAAGGTACTGTTGGACAAATTGATGTAAACTTCCTAGAGATCAGCATAGTGGTTCATGTGTGGACAATCTTTTTGCCTGCTGCTGTGTGGCTGCTCAGAAAGATGACTGGAGACATTCCAATTACAAATTAACAAAGCCTATCAATATGTCATTGTCTCCATGTCTTCACTCCATCTGAATGTCCTTTGAGCTGGACATCTAGAAATCTTGGCTGGTTTTCTTCAAAAGTCAGAAACCAGGATTATAATTAGCTCCGGTCAGTATTGTTTCCCTTTTGTTTCCACAGAAATGCTTAGTTGCTCAGTCGTTATGACTCTTTGCTACCCCATGGACTGTAGCCTGCCGAGCTCCTCTGTCCATGGGATTTTTCAGGCAAAAATACTGGATTCAGTTGCCATTTCCTCTTCTAGGGGATCTTCCCTACCCAGGGACCAATCCCACATCTCCTGTGTCTACAGAAATGCAGATCGATTACTTGCCCACTGAGCCATCGGGGAAGCCCTTCCACAGAAATGCCTCTTATTAAGTACCTGATTACTTGTACCACAGTTCTAACTTTGGGAGCCTGCCTTCATCACCATCTCTTGAAATGTCACAGCCATTTGACTGAACTGAACTATTCTGGGGACTAAGAGACTGGCTCAATAAGATGAAGCATCTACCAACTCAACTTCTGGACTGTGAATTTCTTGGAGAATTTTCAAAGGCTAGACTGAAGGTGATCAGAACAAGCCTCCACAAGATGTGCCACTTTGCATGTGGATTATTTTGAGCTAAAAGCTATCAAGACCCTGTAGGCAAGAGACACTTATACCCCTCACTTAACTACCTGGAAGAATTGAAATTGTGGGATGGGGTGGAGTGGTGGGTGGTGGCGGGTGGTGTTTCTCAGAATGAGAATCACTGCCAGAGATAAATTTTATCTGAGTGACCCATCTGTATGGCACGTCACACATCTCATTAACAAACACTTGTTCTTCTTCCAATTGTCTTGAATATCTCCCTTCGAAGCCCCAGGCCTCTTTCCAGTCCCCTGGCTCAGAGGAACATGTATACCTTATTTTACCTACTGTCATTGAACTTCTGAAGTATGTGGGGTTCCTGATGTCTAAAATTATTTTCCTCCTCTTAATCTGTCTCATGTCTATTTGACTATTAGACCAGCTGAAAGAAACTTTGAAGGGTGGAGAAAGCTCTTCCCAACCTACTCCTGTATCTCCTCCCCCACCCACGTGGCATGCCCCCCTCCCTTGAACTCCATCTCCTGCCTGTGACTCTGCTCCAAGTAGGGGATGGGGAGCACGGGGCACCCGTCAGAGGACAACCCCAGGGTTTGGTCACAAGATGATGGGGAGGATGGAGCCTTGGGTCCCAGATGACAGTGCTCTGCCAAGTAGTCACTGTGGCCACCTCTCCAACACTCAGTTACTGTATCACCTGCCTATTTATTATTCCCATCTCATGGAGAAGTCACTGAGGTGAGGAGAGAGAAAGACAGAGTAGCTGGCCAAACCAGAACTCAAACTGACTGTTCCCATCCAAACATAATGCCTGCTGGGGATGGGGTTACAGTTCTCCCCACCATAATTTTGGCATAATCTATAAAGTGCAGCAAGGATTAGGAAGGCAAGTAAGAGGAGGGAAAATAGAGGTACCTCAGAGTCATCCTGAAGGCCACGTGGTGGACTGAACCCCACCTGTTCCCAGCTACTTCATTTAACATGACAGCAAAAGTCTATCATTCAAGACACAAATGTACCTAATGTGCAGGAGTGGATGGACTTGAATACCTTTCCTGCCCCTCCTCCAGCCTCAGTAAAGAAGTAAAGAGGAGATGGGCAAAGCAGTTGGCCAGCTTCAGCTATGAAAAGCGAGGAAGGAGGAGCACAGGGACAGAAAGAGCCTGCAAGACCCAGCCTCGCCCAGGCTCTCCTCCCACACCATGGCTCAGGACCAGCCATCTCCCCAGCACCCTGTGCCCTCCAAACCTCCTCCAGGAAGCCCTCCAGGGTCCTCCAAGCACATCCAAACCACCAGAGCAGACTCTCCTGTGGGCAGAGCCACCATGGCCAAGTCCTGTCTCCCCACAAGGACATCCTGGGGGCAGCACAACTCCTGCCCCTCACCTCTAGCACAGAGCCTGGCACAGAGTCAGGGTTCAGTGGCTGTTAACTGATGGAAACTTGAGAATGGGGTGCAGGGCAGCCTTGCAGCCTGGGGTGGGGTGGACCTGCTGTGTATGAGGAGAGTTATCTCTGTGGTCAGGCACTGGGGGGGCACTTACATCTCCAACAGCTTAGTATCCAAACCACCCTATGGACAGACCTACGAGTGCCCACTGTCCAGGTCAGGGCCCGGGGCTCTGAGTCAGGCTGTCAGGAGGTGTGCAGGGTCCTGCTCCAGGGGGGAGGGACTCGCCCACACAGCAGGTGGAGGCGGAGTTGGGAGGAGCTGCTGAGCTGAGCTTTATATGTTGTGCTGTGGGCATCACCCATGTCGTCCATGGTAGAAGGGGGACAGCCATGTCCATGACAGTTACATCCTTGAGTTCTTTCCCTCAAAAGATCAAGAGGTCCTGCTTTGTTCCTGGAGCTGATCCAGCAAAGGACATAATGGACCCATGAGCCTGTCTGGTGGGTGAGGAGGGTGTGGACCAAGCACACAGGTTAATACAGAATAATATTCTTCAGTAAATGCCATGGAGGTGAGATGGGAGGCCCAGAGAAAGTCTCTCACACGTGAAAAGACATAAAGGAGGAACAGACAGGAAGTGGGGGAAGATGCTTCCCAGCAGAGGGAGAAGCACGTCAAAGGGCCTGAGCTGGGAAAGGGCTCAAGCCCTGACCCTGCAGCTATGGTGCTGGGAGGACAGGGCTCCTTCCAGGCCAAGAGCACAGAGGCCAGGACACAGCAGAGGAAAAGGGTTGTGAGGCAGTGGAGCGTCCAGCAGCTTCAGGGTGGACTGAGCAGAAGAGTGGGTGGGAGGTGAGGCCAGAAAGGCAGGGGGACATGTGCTGGAGGGCCCAGGTGCAGGCTTCGGGTCAGGCTCCCAGAGGGCAGACACGGGAGCTATGGAAGGCTGGAGCTAGAGGATGCCGGGCCCTGCTGCTGTGGGGTGGATCTTGGCACTGGGTGCAGCCCAGGCAGTCTGCCCATCAGGGCATCCTGAACCCCCAGGCTGGTCACACGCCCTAGAGGACAGACAGTGACATGTCCCCAAGAACACATGGAAGTGGTGCTGGAGGGTCCATCGTGCAGACTCCCATGCAGCACAGAGTAGGGTCGGGCTGTTCCTTCTCTGGAACACCCAGCACAAGTCATGCTTCACGCTCTCATGATTCACTATGGCCCAGATCAGGAAGAGGTCACAGGCTACATGCCCACCTTTGACACAGGGGACAAGATGGCACTGCCAGCACCCTGCATTCTTCTCACGGTGCTCGGGTTCAGCGTGGAGTTCATGGTGCATCTCATTGGACCTGAACACATGTGCATCGGCTCTTTTGCTTAACAACAATTTGCTGCCAGGAACCAAGGTCACGGGTCCTAGAACCTCAAGTAGTCTCTTCTGCTAGGCTACTGGGCATAACAGAGCCAGTCCCAAAGATAGGGCTCCTGCCCTATAGCCTGTCCCTGCAGGGAAATGACACCTGCCCATGAAGGACAGAAAGCCCCTGAGGCTGTCACAAAAGCTGCTCTAATCCCCCACCTCCCCAGGGCCCTTCCATCCTCCAGAGCTGTGAGAAAATACATGTCTGCTGTTTATGTCCCATCTCTGGAACACTGTTATGGCAGTTTAAACAGACTATGTGCCACTCACAAAGGATTTAACAGCAGGAGACAGACTAACAGGCTGCAGAGATGCTCTGAAGGTGTGCAGTGTTGACCCACACTGAGATGCCAGCTCTGCCATGGCACACGGAGGAGGAAAGAGTAAAGATGCAGAGATGTAGGAATGGGCTGGATGGAGCTGTCTGGTAAGGTCAGGAGGCCCAGAGGACGTCCTTAACCCAAACACTAGTACCACCAACAAGCTCAGAGATGGGGCTGGTCCTTCAGGTTAGGGCGGATGGAGGGGTGCCATTGCGGGTCCCTGGTGGCATTCGAAGTGATAAGATGCAGAAAGGGGAGACCAGGTGCCTGCAGCTGGGGGCAGATCAGTGCAGGCTGTTGGGAGGACCCCATATTGCTCTCTAGTAGCCTCTTACAAAATACCAGGCTGGATGAAGCACAAGCTGGAATCAAGAGCGCCAGGAGACATGTAAACAATCTCAGGTATGCAGGTGATACCACTATAATGGCAGGAAGAGAAGAGGAACCAAAGAGTCTCTTGACGAAGATGAAAGAGAAGAGTGAAAAAGCTGGCTTAAAACTCAACATTCAAAAAACTAAGATTATCATATCTGGCCCCTTCACTTCATGGCAAAAAGATGGGGAAACAATGCAAACAGTGACCAATTTCATTTTCTTGGGCTCCAGAACCACTGTGGACAGTGACTATAGCCACAAAATTAGAAGGCACTCGCTCCTTTGAAAATAAAGCTATAATAAACTTAGACAGTGTAACAAAAAGCAGAGACATCACTTTTGCCAATAAACGTCCATATAGTTAAAGCCATGGTTTTACCTGGAGGCATGACCAGATGTGACAGTTGGACCATAAAATTGGCTGAGTGCCAAAAAATGGATGCTTCTGAACTGTGGTGCCAGAGGAGATCAAAGCAGTCAATCCTAAAGGAAATCAGTCCTGAATACCCACTGGAAGGACTGATGATGAAGCTGAAGCTCCAATACTTTGGCCACCTGATGCGAAGAGCTGACTCATTGGAAAAGACGCTGATGCTGGGAAAGATTGAAGGTGGAAGGAGAAGGGGACAATAGACGCTGAGATGGATGGATGGCATCACTGAGTCAATGGACATCAGTTTGAGGAAACTGGGGGAGATAGAGAAGGACAGGAAAGCCTGGTGTGCTGCAGTCCATGGGGTCACAAAGAGTTGGACATGACTGAGCAACTGAACAACAAAGTGACCTCTTCCAAGGCTGCTTGAGTATCCTGATG
>NW_011494951.1:11461039-11461409 GCF_000754665.1 Bison bison bison | reverse complement strand
ACATGACCACTGGAAAAACCATAGCCTTGACTAGACGGACCTTTGTTGGCAAAGTAATGTCTCTGCTTTTGAATATGCTATCTAGGTTGGTCATAACTTTCCTTCCAAGGAGTAAGTGTCTTTCAATTTCATGGCTGCAGTCACCATCTGCAGTGATTTTGGAGCCCAGAAAAATAAAGTCTGACACTGTTTCCACTGCTTCTCCATCTATTTCCCATGAAGTGATGGGATCAGATGCTATGATATTAGTTTTCTGAATGTTGAGCTTTAAGCCAACTTTTTCACTCTCCTCTTTCACTTTCATCAAGAGGCTTTTGAGTTCCTCTTCACTTTCTGCCATAAGGGTGGTGTCATCTGCATATCTGAGGTT
>NW_011494951.1:11457785-11460939 GCF_000754665.1 Bison bison bison | reverse complement strand
GTCCAGTTCTAACTGTTGCTTCCTGACCTGCATATAGGTTTCTCAAGAGGCAGGTCAGGTGGTCTGGTATTCCCATCTCTTTCAGAATTTTCCATAGTTTATTGTGATCCACACAGTCAAAGACTTTGGCATAGTCAATAAAGCAGAAATAGATGTTTTTCTGGAACTCTCTTGCTTTTTCCATGATCCAGAGTATGTTGGCAATTTGATCTCTTGTTCCTCTGCCTTTTCTAAAACCAGCTTGAACATCTGGAAGTTCATGGTTCACGTATTGCTGAAGCCTGGCTTGGAGAATTTTGAGCATTACTTTACTAGAGTGTGAGATGAGTGCGATTGTGCCGTAGTTTGATATTCTTTGGCATTACAACCTCGGGTAGTCAGGTCCTATTTGTGAGAGCCCACTTTTCTCCTTAAAAGAGAGATTACAATTGCTATTGCAAGGCTCAGTCTGGGGGTTTCATGTGAAGGAGAGTGTATCACAGTGGGTGTCCTGGTGGTGGCAGGCCCCACACTGAGTGTTACGTTTTGCAGGGAGGTCAAGGAGCCAGACCAGTGGGTTGGGGGCAGGGATGGGTAAGATGCCCAGTGGGAAATACCACTGGGAGAGGCCTAAGAAGGGGCATGAGGACTGGGGTGAGGAGACCCAGGCCTGGCCAGAGGGAAACTGGCAGTACCCCCAGGGGAGGCAGTATTTGGGGTTTGTCTAAAGGTGGATGGTCAGGACACCGCAGATGGGAGCAGAGTGCTGCTAGGCAGTGAGCGAGTGCCATCTGCCTGCACTGCTCAGGTGACAGCATCTGTGTGGGTGTCACTCTGGTTTCCTTCCCACTCTATCCACCAAAGGGTGGTGGCCCAGTCAGCTGGCTGGAGGCCGGGCCCTGCAGGCAGGCAGATGTCCTCCTGCCCCTGAGCTGGCCGAGGAGATGGAGCCGCCTCTGCTCCTGCGGTTGGGCCTGATGTGACCCCTGTGGGCTCAGCCTGAGCCCTGATGAGGGTCTTCGTGGTTCCCCACAGCCACATGGACGTGGGCTGGCTGCACACCATACAGGTAGGTGCCCCAAGTGACCCCACACACCTCTTGAAGCTGCGGTCCTTTTTCCATCTGGACTCCAGAGTGGGTTTGTGTCCTGGGTCTCTGCCATCAGGAGTCTCAGCCTGGACTCCATCACTACTCAGCTATGGACTGGCTGAGGGCTTCCCTGGTGGCTCAGATGGTAAAGAATCTGCCTACAGTGACGGAGACCCAGCTTTGATCCCTGCGTCAGGAAGTTCCCCTGGAGAATGCAATGGCAACCCACACCAGTATTCTTGCCTGGAGAATTCCATGGACAGAGGAGCCTGGAGGGATACAGTCAATGGGGCCCCAAAGAGTCGGACACGATGAGCAACAAACATGGGCTGCTCTGGGTAGGGGTGAGAATGCGTCCCCGGCTGCAATGGGTGGAAGGTGTTCTCAAATATTCCTTGAGTGAATGAATGAACCAGAGCAGAGGGAAAGAGGTCAGGACTAATTTCCATAAGTTTCTGGGGCAGGTAACTGAAATGATTACCCAGGCCTGCACAAGCTCTTTTCTGGAAGAAGGAAGGAAATAAATGAATAGGACCACTCTGTGATCATGGATACAATACTTTCCGTGAAATGTTAATAAGCGAGTCACTCATTTTAAAGGGAGTCGGGCAGCAACAGGCCCTGAGGCTGGGGATTGAGTCTGGTCCCGGGTCACTGGTAAGCCTCTGTGGGTGGTCACCCACGTGTGCGTGGAACTGCTGATGTGTGGGGAAGCATGCTCATCACCCCTAGTTTAGAAAAGGGACACTGAGGCCCAGGGTGTGGTGCTGCCCAAGTCAGCATACATCGCCACCTTGCCTGCTCACCCCCTGCCCAAGGCTCCTTGCATTCCTTTATCAGCATCTCTGGGAACCATGGTGAGCCAGCCTGACCTGGATGGGAGCAGACAGAGCTCCATCCTGGGGACTCCCAGACTCAGGTTATGGGGGAGATAGATCCAGAGAGATGTTCGAGCTGTCAGCTCATCTCAGCCTCAGCTCTTGACACACACTTCCCCATCATTTCATCCCAGGAAGGCCAGTCAGGGTCCCTAGACCTCACTCCAGGGCCCTGTTGTCGACTGGCCTGTCCTCCAAGGCAGGAGTGGGCAGCACGCCCCTCTGGGCTGGCCTGGGGCCTTGGCTGGACTGGCATGACCCTCTGTCACATGGAGTGTCTGCCTCCTCATGACTCTCCTCAGGGGAAGGCTCTCATCTAAGGGGGTCTGCCCGGGTCCTTCTCTCAGTGCAGGGCTCACCATGTGTCCATCACAGAGGAGACACTGGGCTCGCTTGTTTGAGGAGCAGGGGGAGCCGAATGCAGGGCCTGGACAGGCTTCATGGGAGTGCCCCTGGACACCGTATCTCCCTGGACGTTCCTCCTCGGTCCCTGGTCCACGCCCTCTGGTTTCCCGCATGGGTCTGGAGTTATGGTCTCTCCCCCTCTCCACCCTAGGAGAGCATGCAGGCTTATGTCACCAATGTCTACAACTCCGTGGTGGAGGAAGTGACCCTTGAGAAGAAGCGCAGGTTCATCGCTGTGGAACAGGAGTATTTCCGGCTGTGACGGGATGGTGTCTCCTCGGATGGACAGAAAGGCCAGGTAACACTGCCCTCAGGAAGTCCTCACCAGGCAGATGAGAGCAGATGCCCTTGGGGTCCCGGGGACGACCCTTCAGGAAGCTCCTGGGTTGCGCTCCATGAGGCCAGGACAGGGCTGCATAAACCAGGAGGCCACAACCCGGCTGAGGTGTGCCCAGGGCCCGTTTAGTACAGGTTTGCGGTCAGCCCCACACCCAGGGGACAGGTTTGTGTTCGATCCTGCCTTTCTGGTTTCTCCTGAATAATTGAAGCTCTGGCAGCCCAGCCAGGCACTCAGCTGGTGTGAATGGGGTCACCTCTGACACTGGGCACTCTGGAGTGACCTGTGTGCACACCTTCTGACTTCATTTGTGGATCTGTGTGGCCCTCATGGGCACCAGAGCCCAGGACCAGCCAGGGGTGCAGGAATCCCTGTGGATTAACCTCTGGGGCTGATTAACTCCGTGTCACAGGGGGTCAGAGGCCCTGGTCCTTGGAGGGGCAGCCTGGGGCCATGTCCTCCCCC
>NW_011494951.1:11452942-11457685 GCF_000754665.1 Bison bison bison | reverse complement strand
GCATCTGTGTGGGTGTCACTCTGGTTTCCTTCCCACTGCATCCACCAAAGGGCAGTGGCCCAGTCATCTGGCAGGAGGCTGGGCCCTGCAGGCAGGCAGACGTCCTCCAGCCCCTGAGCTGGCTGAGGAGATGGAGCTGCAGAGCTGGCTGCCTCTTCTCCTGCAGTTGGGCCTGATGTGGCCCCCGCGGGCTCAGCCTGAGCCCGAACTAAGGATATTCGTGGTTCCCCACAGCCACATGGACGTGGGCTGGCTGCACACCGTACAGGTGGGTGGCCCGAGTGACCCCACACACCTCTTGAAGCTGCGGTCCTTTTTCCATCTGGACTCCAGAGTGAGTTTGTGTCCTGGGTCTCTGCCATCAGGGAACTTGGCCTTGGGCCCACCTGTACTTGGCTATGGACTGGATGTCGGCTGCCCTGGTGGCTAAAATAGTAAAGAATCTGCCTACAATACAGGAGACCCAGATCCCCTGGGTCAGGAAGATCCCCTGGAGAAGGAAATGGTAACCCACATCAGTATTCTTGCCTGGAGAATCCCAAGGACAGAGGAGTGTGGTGGGCTATAGTCCATGGGGTCACAGAGATTTGGACACGACAGAGCAACTAAGGCAGACTGGCTGTGGGCAGGGGGGAGAATGTGTCCCCAGCCGCAATGTGTGGAAGGTGTTCTTCAAAATTCCATTGAGTGAACGAATGAACCAGGGCAGAGGAAAAGAGGGAAAGACTGATTTCCATAAGTTTCTGGTGCAGGTAACTGAAATGATTACCCAGGCCTGCACAAGCTCTTTCTGGAAGGAGGAAGGAAATAAATGAATAGGACCACTCTGTGATCATGGATACAATACTTTCCATGAGATGTTAATAACTGAGTCGCTCATTTTAAAGGGAGTTGGGCAGCAAGAGGCCCTGAGGCTGAGTGTTGAGTCTGGTCCTAGCTCACTGGGCAGCCTCTGTGGGTGGTCACCCGCCTGCGTGTGGAACTGCTGACATGTGGGGAGGCATGTTCGTCACTCCAGTTTAGAGAAGGGACACTGAGGCCCGGGGTGGGGTGCTGCCCAAGTCAGCAGACATTGCCATCTTGCTAGCTAACCCCCTCCCAGGGCTCCTTGCCGTTCCTTTATCAGTATCTCTGGGCACCACGGTGAGCCAGCCTGACCCAGATGGGAGCATGCTCAGCTCCATTCTGGGGCTCCCAGCCTCTGGGGAGGAGATAGATCCAGAAGATGACTCTGCCCTTGACACACACTTCCCCACCATTTCATCCCAAGAAGGCCCATCAGGGTCCCTGGACCTCACTCCTTGGGCCCTGTTGTCAATTGGTCTCTGATCTAAGGCAGGAGTGGTTAGCACACCCCACTGGGCTAGCCCGGGCCTTGGCTGGGCTGGCACATCCCTCTGTCACGTAGAGTGTCTGTCTCCTCATGACTCCTCAGGGGCAGGCTCCCATCTAAGGAGTCCTTCTCTCAGTGCAAGGCTCACTGTGTGTCCATCACAGAGTGGATGCTGGGATCCCTTGTTTGAGGATCAGGGAGAGCCGATTGCAGGGCCTGGACAGGCTTGGTGGGAGCGCCAGTGGCCCCCGGACACCATGTCTCCCTGGAAGTTCCTCCTCGGTTCCTGGTCCACGCTCTCTGGTTTCCCCCACGGGTGTGGAGTAACGGTCTCTCCCCCTCCCCACCCCAGGAGAACATGCAGGCTTATGTCACCAGCATCTACAACTCCGTGGTGGAGGAGCTGACCCTTGAGAAGAAACGCAGGTTCATCGCCGTGGAGCAGGAATATTTCAGGCTGTGGTGGGACGGCGTCGCCTCGGACAGGCAGAAAGGCCAAGTAATGATGCCCTCAGGGTGTCCTCACCAGGCAGCTGAGAGCAGATGCCCTGGGGGTCCCGGGGACGACCCTTCAGGAAGCTCCTGGGTTGTGCTCTGTGTGACCAGGTCAGAGCTGCATAGACCAGGAGGCCCCAACTGCGCTGAGCTGTGCCCAGGGCCCATTTAGTACAGGTGTGTGGTCAGCCCCATGCCCAGGGGACAGGTTTGTGTTTGATCCTGCCTTTCTGGTTCCTCCTGAAAAGTTGCAGCTCTGGCAGCCCAGCTGGACACTCAGCTGGTGTGAATGGGGTCACTTTTGACCCTGGGCACATCAGGGTGACCCTGTGTCCACACCCTCTGACTTCCATTATGAATCTGCGTGGCTCCCATGGACACTGGAGCCAGTGACCATCCAGGGTTGCAGGAGTCCCTGTGGATTTACTTTCTGATTAATTCTGTATCACAGGGGGTCAGAGGCCATGGTCCTTGGAGGGGCAGTCTGGGGCCAGGTCCTCTCCCCATCTCCATGTCATCACAGGATGGGGCTAGCCTCTTCAGCTGCATGTGAATTCGTTGGTAGCATGATTAATGTTAAATTCCCAATTTAGTTAGTTATATAAGAGCTATAATGATCTTCTTGCTCAACAGTTAGTGAACTATGGGGAGGGAGGTGGGAGGGGGTTCAGGATTGGGAACACGTGTACACCCATGGCAAAACCAATACAATATTGTAAAGTAAAAAAAAAAATACATGAAGCTGCTAACATTTATTTTCAATTGGTTTAAGTAAACCATATCTTGGATTAAAATAAATAAATAGTGTTAAGGAAATGGGTAAACAATATTAACAGAGAGATAACTGGGGGAAGCTGAAACTCTAGTTCTTTGGCTACCTGATAAGAAGAGCCAACTCATTGGAAAAGACCTTCATGCGGGGTAAGATTGAAGGCAGGAGGAGAAGGGGATGACAGAGGATAAGGAGCTTAGATGGCATCACCAACTCAGTGGACATCCAATTGAGCCAATTCTGGGAGATAGTGAATGACAGGGAAGCCTGGAGTGCTTCAGTCCATGGGGTTACAAAGGGTCAGAGATGACTGATCAACTGAAAAACAACAATGGGTGGAAAGATTTATGGGAGGGCAGTGTTTTTTACAATCCTTGCAACACTTTCATAACCTTGAAATTATTTCAAAACAAAAGTTGTGAACATATGTACCTGTATATATGCCTGATGAAGCATTAGCCATGGCCAGGCGCTGTTCTGATAGCTGGACACAGGGCTGACCAGGACAGACAGTGTCCTGATATTTGCAGAAGTGAGGCTGAGGAGCCTGAAGGAAGGACCTTCATCCTTCAGGAGTCTGAAGGATGCAGTAGACATGAGACCAGCAAACAAAAACGGTTTAGCCTGGGAGGTGTAACGTGGCGTTTCTCTCTGCCCATCACGCCAAGGTCCACCAGCTTGTGGCTGAAGGTCGCCTAGAGTTTGTCCTCGGAGGCCAGGTCATGCACGACGAGGCCGTGACCCACATTGATGACCAGATCCTCCAGCTCACAGGTTTGATTATTCTTCTCCAGACCAGAGTCCCTGTGGCCTCCTGCGAGTCTGGGACTGGGTGTCTGAGCCCTGGTCCTGAGCTCTGTCTTCCCCTTTCAGCAGGAGACTGTGCCCAGTCAACACTGATTACTGGCGCCATGTCCATGTGTGCCCGAGTACAGAGGATAAGGGTGTGGATTCTAGACGAGCCAGCCTGGCTGGTTCCTGACTCTGCTAACTCCCAACCCTGTGACCCTGGGCAAGGATGCAGCCTCAATAAGCCTCAGTTGCCTCCTGTATAAAAATATTTGATAATGATGTATGATCTATCTCAAAGGGGTGTTATAAAGTTTAAATAGAAATAATTCAAATAGATCACATTGAGTACAGCATGTGGGTCTCTAGTCAATGATCAATAAGGGTCAGATGCCATCTCTGCCATCACCTCACCCACCAACTGTTCAACCATACCAACACCTCCAGCACCACCGCCATCACCACCATTACAACTGCCACCATCCACACCCGCACCTGTACCACCTCCAACAGCACCACCTCCAAGTCTGTCGTGAATGCCCAGCACCACCATCACCACCACTAGCATCTTGGCGCATCACTGTGTAATTTATAGCACCAGCACCTCCAACATGAGCGCCATCACCATCACCACCATCACCAATGTCACCTGTGTCTGCGCCTGTACCACCTGCAGTACCACCGCCTCCAAGTCGGAGTGAATCCTCCAGCACCACCACCATCACCACTAACACCTCAGCCCATCACTGCATCGCTTCTAACACCAACACCCCCAACCAACACCAAAATTACCACCATTACCACAACCTACCCATCATGCACCTCTTCCAAAACCACCACATTCCCCACCACTATTCGCATTCCGACCACCATCAAAATTAAAAGTGTGTTAATTATTTTAAACACCATTCTTGTAGAGAAGGGGACAAAAGGAAGCAAATGTAGAAAAATATGGGAAATCTATTGAAAATGTATTCATTTCCCATTTCCCCATTTCTCATTTCACCTCCAATTCAATACCCCTTCTAACACCAGTGCATACAACCACTCTCTCAACTGTTACATCCACACCATCACAACACCAACACCCTACTACCATCCAGATCTCATCACCTTCACCACCCCAAAAACCAACAGCCGCTCGTCTACCGCTAACCTTAGCCCCCTGCCACCAGCAGCACCGTCTCCACCACCACAAGCAGCACCTGGATCACCAGCACTGTCACCTTCATGGTGACCTCTAACACCCCAACCGCTTCCCGCACCACCACTTCCAGCACCACCACCAAACCTCCAGGGCTAACTCTACCACCTACTGCACAACCGCCATCATCCATGCCAACAGCCTAACAGA
>NW_011494951.1:11449820-11452842 GCF_000754665.1 Bison bison bison | reverse complement strand
CCTGAGTCTCCTGCACTGTAGGCAGATTCCCCACCATCTGAGACACCAGGGAAGCCCAAGAAGGGATCAGAGTCACATCCTCAGCACTGAAAGTACATCCTACACACTGAAGCCCCAGGAAATTCCCTTCATTCCTGTGTTCTAAAATATCTGTTAGACAGACATGTGACAAATGCAATTGGAAGAGCATTCTACAAACGTACTAGCCTGAAACCATAAAAATTATGAAACAGAAATACTCAGGAAGTGTTGGAAATCAGAGGATAAACTCCAGTATTCTTGCTTGGAGAATCCCATGGACAGAGGAGCCCAGTGGGGCACAGCCCATAGAGTCACAAAGAGTTGGACATTACTGAGAAACTGAGCATGAATGCATGCACATGTTATTAATGTGAAATAATAGCCTGAGTTTTGATCATTATATAGCAGTTGTAATTATCTTTTTCTTTCAAAATTGACCTAAACTATTCAGATAAAGGCATATAGTTGCTAACTTGTACTTCCAAATGGTTTAGAAACAACATACTGTGTGTAATGACATGGGAGAGTGTTAACAGAAAGAGGTAAAAAATATTAGCAATGAGATAATCTGGAGAAGGATTTATGGGAGTTTTTTGGTACAGTTCCTGCAAGTTTTCCATAATCTTGGCATCATTCAAAAGCAAAAGCTGTGAACATATGTATCTGTGTATATGCCTAATGAAGCGGCAGCCAGGGACAGGTGCTGTTCTCGGAGCTGGACGCAGTGATGACCAGGATAGACAGCGTTCTGCTTTTGCAGAATAAATGAGGCTGTGGAGTTTGAAGGAAGGACCATGAGATGCTATAGGCATGTGCCCAGAAAATACAACTGGCTCAGCCTGGGAGGTGTAACCTGGCCCTTTTTTTTCTGTCAAGGTCTGCCAGCTTGTAGCTGAAGTGTGCCTGGAGTTTATCCTCGGAGGCCAGGTCATGCACGATGAGGCCGTGACCCGCATTGATGGCCAGATCCTCCGGCTCACAGGTTTGATTACCCTTCCCCAGATCAGGGTCCCTGTGGCCTCCTGTAGGGCTGGGACTGGGTGTCTGAGCCCTGGTCTTGGGCTCCATCTTCCCGTCTCAGCAGGAGACTGTGACCCGTCAATGCTCTGACTGCTGCACCGTGTTCATGTGTGCCTGAGTGCAGGGGATGAGGGTGTGGATTCTAGATGAGCCAGCCTGGCTGACTCCTGACTCTGCTAACTCCCAACCCTGTGACCCTGGCACATGATGCAGCCTCATTAGGGCTCGGTTCCCTCCTCTGTGAGAGTGCTTGGTAGTGATGGAAGGTCTACCTCAAAGTGGTGTCATGAGATTAAACTGGGATAATTCAAACAGAGAATACTGAGTAGAGTCTGTATGTTGCTGTTCGGCCTCTCAGTCATGTCTGACTCTGTGACCACATGGACCATAGTATACCAGGTTTCCCTGTCCTTGACCATCTCCCGGAGTTGCCTCAACTCATTGAGTCCATTGAGTCATTGATGCCATCCAACCATCTCATCCTGTCTCCCCCTTCTCCTCCTGCCCTCAATCTTACCCAGAATCAGGATCTTTTCCAATGAGTCTGCTCTTTATATCAGGTGACCAAAGTATTGGAGCTTCAGCTTCAGCATCAGTCCTTCCAATGAATATACAGGACTGATTTCCTTTAGGATTGACTAGTTTGATCACCTAGCAGTCCAAGGGACTCTCAGAGTCTTCTCCAACACCACAGTTCAAAAGCATCAATTCTTCAGTGCTCAGTCCTCTTTATGGCCCAAACTCTCATATCCACACATTCGGGGTTAATTTCCTTTAGGATTGACTAATTTGATCTTGCTTTCCAAGATTTTCAAGAGTCTTCTCCAGCACCACGATTTGTAAGCATCAGTTCTTTGATGCTCAGCCTTCTTTATGCTCCAAGTCTCACATCTGTATATAACTACTGGTAAAACCACAGCTTTGACTCTGTGGCACATTGATGACAAAGTGATGTTTCTGCTTTTTAATACAATGTCCAAGTTTGCCATAGCTTTTCTTCCAATAGAAGCTTTAAGTTTTATCATATAAACCCTCCAGCCTGCAAAATGTAGCCTCAGGCCTCACTTTCTGACCACCTGTTCCTTCTGCCTCCTGCTTCCCTCGACCTACTCCCATAACAGAATCTCCTGTGCTTTCAGAACAAGATTTCCTGTTGCTTCCACTCATGCTCAGCTGATGAGTCTCATGGTCCAGGCACTCTCCCCTAGGGGCCACAATACCCGAGCACCTCCCGTCTTCACCATGAACTACAGGTTGTTTCCACAGTGACCAGTGTCTGATTCTTCTCTGGGTCCCTAGGATTTAGTCCAGGGCTGACCAGGGATGGTGGGCACAGAGGGAGGGAGTAAGCACTGACCCGTCTTCCTTCAGGTGCCCACACAGAGGCATCCCTCACCTCTGGTCTCAGCCTTTGATGCCCACTGTCTTGAACATCCCAGAGCTGACCCTGCTGGCCTAACCACAGCAGCCAGAATCCAGGCAAAGTCAGGTTCCCATGACTGGGACAGGAAGGGATGTGGACCCCTGGATCATCCCCAGGGGGTTCTTTGGGGCTCCATTTCCAACATCAGCCAGGCTGCTGGGACCCTAGATGATGGCTCTGACTTCATCTCATGATGACCTCCTGTTCTAAGAACAAGGCATTCAATAAATTCCTTCGGTCCTTCAGTCCAAGAGGCAGTCCTAGAGAAGAGGAGTCTTACAAACTCCCGCTCATTGAGGTCGAATTTGAGGCTCAAAGTTGCTGAGTCTTACCCGAGTCCTGAAGCCAGCAGGTGAGGGTTTCATTCTGACCAAGCCTGGCACAGTCAGTAAGATGCTTGAGAGCTCAGCCCCTCTCCCAGGAGGATGAAGCAAGTGCTTGGCCATCTGTGTTCTCCTGGGGGCCTCTGAACAGCCTGGTGGCAGGTGGTGTTGTTCAAGCCCCGTTTTCAAGATGAGGAAACTGAGGCACAGAGAGCTGCAAGGATGTCCATGCAGC
>NW_011494951.1:11449217-11449720 GCF_000754665.1 Bison bison bison | reverse complement strand
TTACATCCACACCATCACAACACCAACACTCTACTACCATCCAGATCTCATCACCTTCACCACCCCAAAAACCAACAGCCGCTCGTCTACCGCTAACCTTAGCCCCCTGCCACCAGCAGCACCGTCTCCACCACCACAAGCAGCACCTGGATCACCAGCACTGTCACCTTCATTTTTTTTTAATTTTTAAACTTTACAAAATTGTATTAGTTTTGCCAAATATCAAAATGAATTCGCCACAGGTATACATGTGTTCCCCATCCTGAACCCTCCTCCCTCCTCCCTCCCCATACCATCCCTCTGGGTCGTCCCCGTGCACTAGCCCCAAGCATGCAGTATCATGCATTGAACCTGGACTGTCAACTCGTTTCATACATGATATTTTACATGTTTCAATGCCATTCTCCCAAATCTTCCCACCCTCTCCCTCTCCCACAGAGTCCATAAGACTGTTCTATATATCAGTGTCTCTTTTGCTGTCTCATACACAGGGTTATTGTTAC
>NW_011494951.1:11448096-11449117 GCF_000754665.1 Bison bison bison | reverse complement strand
AGGAATGATGCTAAAGCTGAAGCTCCAGTACTTTGGCCACCTCATGCGAAGAGTTGACTCATTGGAAAAGACTCTAATGTTGGGAAGGACTAGGTATAGGTGGAGAAGGGGACGACAGAGGATGAGATGGCTGGATGGCATCACTGACTCCATGGACGTGAGTTTGAGTAAACTCCGGGAGTTAGTGATGACAGGGAGGCCTGGCGTGCTGCAATTCATGGGGTCCCAAAGAGTCGGACACAACTGAGCGACTGAACTGAACTGAACTGAACTACATAATCACAAATGTAAAAGATTCTTATCAGTTTTCACAATAAATAGCCAGACAAAAAATAAAAGATAGTTACAATTACAAACGATTATGGAAACATGATTAACCTAACAATATAAAATAGGAACAAATTTTTTGCTTGGGTTAAGCAGAGTGACCTGGTAAGTGGAGGTTGGTGCTTTTCATGCATTTACATTTGGTGTGGTTATCAATATGTTTGATCCAATTTACCATTTTCTTAATTGTTTTGGGTTTATTTTCTGTAGATCTTTTTCTTCCCTTGTGTTTCCTCCCTAGAGAAGTTCCTTTGGCATTTGCTATAAAGCCAGTTTGGTGGAGCTCTCCAACAAATGCTAAAGGATCTTCTCTAGACAGGAAACACAGAAAGGGTGTTTAACTCGAACCCAAAACAACAAAGTAAATGGCAACAGGGTCATACTTATCAATAATTACCTTAAATGTAAATGGGTTGAATGCCTCAACCAAAAGACAAAGACTGGCTGAATGGATACAAAAACAAGACTCCTATATATGTTATCTACAAGAGACCCACCTCAAAACAAAGGACATATACAGATGGAAAGTGACGGGCTGGAAAAAGATATTCCATGGAAATAGAGGCCAAAAGAAAGCAGGAGTAGCAATACTCATATCAGATAAAGTAGACTTTAAAATAAAGGCTGTGAAAAGAGACAAAGAAGGACACTACATAATGATCAAAGGATCAATCCGAGAAGAAGATATAACAAT
>NW_011494951.1:11444242-11447996 GCF_000754665.1 Bison bison bison | reverse complement strand
CCCTGGTTTCCTGGACCAGCACTTGAGGTTGTATCCAGCGCGCCGTGTTTCTCTGGTGTGTTGGGCGGGTCATGCTGGAGCACCCCTCACTGGTCCTGGATCCATTCCCTCCTCGTCACCTTTGTTGAGCCCCTGCTGAGTGCCAGGCCCTGGACAGGAAGAAGGAAGCAAGGAGGTCACCATGGGCTCAGTCTAAGGTCAAGATGATTTCTCAGGTAAGGGTCAGAATGGGCAGGATCTTGTTGGGAGAGGACAGGCCTCTGACCTTCTGCTGCTGTAGCACGGCTTCTCAGACATGTCTTTTTAAAATTTTTTATTTAATTTTAATTAGAGGTTAATTGATTTATAATATTGTGTTGGTTTCTGCCTTATGTCAACATTAATCAGTATACGTATGTCTGGCCCCTCTTGAAACTCCCTCCCAGCCACCCCCTCCCACCCCTCTAGGTTGTCACAGAACACTGAATTTGAGCTCCCTGCATCATAGAGCAAAGCCCCACTGGCTATCTAATTTTACATGTGGTGATGTATATGTTTCAGTGCTGTTCTCTCAATTCGTCCCCCTTCTCCTTCCCCTGCTGTGTTCACAGGTATGTTCTCTATGTCTGCGTCTCCGCTGCTGCTCTGGAAACAGGCTCGTCAGTACCATCTTTCTAGATGCCATATCGGATCAGTTCAGTTCAGTCGCTCAGTCGTGTCTGACTCTTTGCGACCCATGAATCGCAGCACACCAGGCCTCCCTGTCCATCACCAACTCCCGGATGCCATATATATGTGTGTTAATATACAATATTTGGTTTTCTCTTTCTGACTCACTTCACTCTGAATAATAGGCTCTGTGTTCATCCACCTCATCAGAACTGACTCGAGTGCACTTTTTATGACTGAGTAATAGTCCATTGTATATATGTACCACAGCTTCTTTATCCTTCATCTGTTGACAGACATCTAGGTTGCTTACATGTCCTACTTACTGTAAATAGTGCTGCAGTGAAAACTGGGGTACATGTGTCTCACTTTTTCCCCTGATGAGTCTCTCTAATGGATGGTCAGTTTTGTTTATCTTCTTAAAGAATCAGCTTTTAGTTTTTTTTTTTTTATCTTTCTTATTATCACCTTCATTTCTTTTTTAATTTGTTTCTGCTTTGATATTTATGATTTCTTCCCTTCTACTAAGTTTGAGTATTTTTTTTATTCTTTTTCTATTCACTTTATATGTCAGGTTTGGTTGTTTATTTGATGGTTCTCTTGTTTCTTGGTTTTTTTCTTCTCTTGTTTCTTGTTTTGCTGTAAACTCCCCTCTTAGCACTGCATTTACTGAAACCCATAGGCTTTGAGTTGTCGTGATTTCATTGTCATTTGCTTCTAGGTATTTTTCATTTTTCCCTGATTTCTTCAGTGATCTCATAGTTATTCAGAAGCATATGGTTTAGCCGCCACGTGTTTGTGTTTTTATAGATTTTTTTCCTGTAGTTGATATCTACTCTTATAGCTTGTGGTCAGAAAAGATGCTTGAAATGATTTCAATTTTTACACTTTACCATGGTTTGATTCGTTACCTAGGACATGGTCTGTCTTGTGCATATTCCATGCGCACTTGAGAAAAATGTGAAATCTACTGCTTTTGGATGAAACGGTCCAATGGGTCCAATGTATCATTTAAAGCTTCTGTTTCCTTGTTAATTTTTTGTCTGGATGATCATGTGAGTAGTGTATTAAAGTCACCCACTGTTACTGTGTTACTGTTAATTTCCCCTTTAACAGTTTTTAGCATTTGCCTTATGTATTGATGTGCTCCTCTGTTGGGTGAATATATACATATAATTGCTGTAGCTTCTTCTTGGATTGGTCCCTTGATCATTATGTGGGATCTTTCAATGTCTCTTGTAAAGTGCTTTATTTTAAAGTCTATTTTATCATATATGAGTTTTGCTACTCTCACTTTCTTTTGATTTCCATTTGTGTGGAGTATCTTTTTCCAGCTCCTCACTTTCAGTCTGTGTGTGTTCCTAGGTCTGAGGTGGGTCTCTTGTAGATAGCATGCTCAGGGGTCTTGTTTTTGTATCAATTCAACCAGTCCCTGTCTTTTTGTTGGAACGTTTAGTCCATTTACATTTAAGGTAATTATTGATATGTGTGATCCTATTACCATTTACTTTCTTGTTTTGGGTTTCTTTTAGGTCTATTCTCTCTTGTGTTTTCTCTCTAGATAAGCTCATTTAGTGTTTGTTGTAAAGCTGCTTTGGTGCTGCTGAATTCTGTTAACTTTTGCTTGTTTGGAAAGCTTTTGATTTTTCCGGAATGCAGTCCTTGCTGGGTAGAGTAATCTTGGTTGCAGGTTTTTTCCTTTAATCACTTTAAGTCTATCCCACCACTTCCTTCAGGTCTGCAGAGTTTCTGTTGAAAGCTGTGCAGTTAGCCTTATGAGAAACACCTTGTGTGTTATTTGTTGCTTTTCCCTTGCTGCTTTTAATATTTGTTCTTTGTGTTTAAAGTCTGGCAGATGTGAATGATCTTGCATGACCTATATGACTAGTGATAAGTCATCCCTTTAGACTGGGTCTGTATCCCCTGAATGAAGTAAAGACTCTGAATGCCGAATTAGGGGCCACAATTTCAACACGCATTGGGCCTGCCCTCCTCAGACACCATCTGGGGTCTGGGTGAGCTCTGCAGTTTACTGACCCCCCGTCTCAGACCCACCATCCCCAGGTCTTCCCCCTCCTCTCAGCTGCTCCTTCTTGGTCTCTGTTTCATACACTCCATCTGCCGCTCCCATTGGCCCCTGAGTTCTCAGAGCCCACCCCAAGTCCAGCCACCTGGTGGACTTCGTCACCTCCTCTGCACCAGACCCTAAATGTACTCCAGGCTCCCCCCAGCCTCCCAGCAGTCACCCACCTCCTGGTTGGGCCTTGTTTATGGATCTGATCTCATTTCTGCCCCCAGAACCCTGGAATCTTCTGGGCCAGAGCCAGTGTCCCAGACTGGTGAGCTCATCAGTGAAGGGCAGTTTGACTTGACACCAGGCACTTGAATTCTCTGAGTCTTTGTTTTCTCATTGTAAAACGCAGACTTTAGCCTCAGCTCAGAGTATTCCGATATTATATTTCAGGAACATCTTTGGGAAGTTTAACCAATGGCTCTCAAATCTGGGGACTTCTGCAGTCACCTTGATCTCTGCACATAGGAATGGCATGAAAATCATGAATAAATAGATGAATATTTAGGTAATTCTGGAATGGGCTATTTGACTTCGTATCTGTTTCAGCAAGACCCTGCTTGGTCTGGAATAGAATTTGAGCCTTGGAGAAGGGCATGAGGCCTGAAAGAGTGAGGGGGTGAAGGGCCACCATTCAGTCACTGAGGAGCTTTGCAGAAGGACACGGCTTTCTCTATGAAACATTTGGGATTCGACCACAATTCTCCTGGCAGGTGGATCCATGTGGTGCGTCTGCCACGACCCCCATCCTCTTTGCCCTGGAGGGCTTCAATGCCCATGTCATCTCCAGGATTGACTATGACCTGAAGGAGGCCATGCAAGATAACCAGGTGAGTCGTGAGCTGCATCTACTCATCCATGTTCTAACCATCAGATCTAAAAACACTGCTGTACCTTTAGTGATGGTGATGAGCTCCCTGTGTCTGGGGGCATTCAAGCCGAGTTAGAGACAGCCTGGCTGGCAGGTCCTGACAGAGAGTCCTGCCCTGAGGAGCGTCAGATGAAGGTGCAGACAGGCACCATCTGGAGGGCCGA
>NW_011494951.1:11443668-11444142 GCF_000754665.1 Bison bison bison | reverse complement strand
CTAGTAGTTTTCTGGTGGAGTCTTTAGGGTTTTCTATGTAGAGGATCATGTCATCTGTAAACAGTGAGAGGTTTACTTCTTCTTTTCCAATTCGGATTCCTTTTATTTCTTTTTCTGCTCTGATTGCTGTGGCCAAAACTTCCAAACTATGTTGAATAGTACTGGTGAAAGTGGGCACCCTTGTCTTGTTCCTGACTTTAGAGGAAATGCTTTCAATTTTTCACCACTGAGGATAATGTTTGCTGTGGGTGTCATATATAGCTTTTATTATGTTGAGGTATGTTCCTTCTATTCCTGCTTTCTGGAGAGTTTTTTATCATAAATGGATGTTGAATTTTGTCAAAGGCTTTCTCTGCATCTATTGAGATAATCATATGGTTTTTATCTTTCAATTTGTTAATGTGGTGTATTACATTGATTGATTTGCAGATATTGAAGAATCCTTGCATCCCTGGGATAAAGCCCACTTGGTCA
>NW_011494951.1:11440164-11443568 GCF_000754665.1 Bison bison bison | reverse complement strand
AGGGCCGATTCCTCCGCCTCCTGTGGCTTTGGGAGGTCAGGGGGAACCGTGAGGAGGCGGCAGCAGAGGGGATCTGACCTGAACCCCTGAGAGCAGCGGGGGCGGCGAGGAGACTCAGGCGGGGCCTGGGTGGGTTGGGGGAGCCGGCAGCCGTGTCGCCCCTGTGCCCTCACTCCCTTCCCTCCGGGTTTGCAGCAGCTGCAGTTCGTGTGGCGAGGGTCCAGATCCCTGTCAGCACAGCAGGAAATCTTCACACACGTCCTGGACCAGTTTGGCTACTGCTCGTGAGCACCTGCCTCGGGCCAGCCCCCGTCCCAGCTCCCTCCCTGGACCACCTCAGGCATGGCCCTCATGGTCAGCCCTGAGGACACACACTGAGTACCCATCTTACAGAAAGAACAACTGAGGCCTGGACACCCAGCCAAGGTCTTGCGGTAGCAGCCATGGGGCAGCTGCACTGGGCTCTGGAGGCATCACCAAGGCCCCTGTGTCCTAAGCCCCGTTATGGGCTGTCTTGTGGGCAGCTCTACATCCAGTCCCCTCTGCCCTCTGTGCCTGCGAGGCTGCGGGCAGGGGCTGAGCCCTCATGAACAGGGGAGGTGGGATGAAGGGGCAGCTTGGAGAAGAGCCTGGGGGGACTCACTAGCACGTTACTGACATTGGGCTCCACTCTGCACCTGGAACTGCTTCTCGGCTTTTCCACCAGTACTTTCGCTCAGTCCTCTTAGTGATCTTCATACATTTTATGGTCAGGAGACTGAGGTTCACAGTGTTTCAAAGTGGTCATTCCTGTGGGCTGGTCCATGGGCCCTCCTACGTGACTCCTTGCTGCCCAGCATGAATGGCGAGACCCTCACCAGGGGCTGTCCAGAGCCCTGAGGTTCCTTCCTGGGGTTAGAGCCTCCCAAGCTGTATTGGAGTCTGAGGATTTTGTGCTACTGCTCTATCTTTGTGTAGAATTTAGTGATTCTGTTCATCATGATGTTTTTTGCATTATATTTTATTTCAAAATGTGAAAATCTCATCATGGTGATACTAAGATTTTTGCAAGCATGAAGTTTTGTGCAAAGGCGAGTATCTCACTTGCATCGTTTAGGTCCCAGCCCTGCTCTGGGTCCTTGGAATAAGATTTGATGGGCCCAGAGGTCAGCTAAAGAATGAATGATCACATAAATCGCACCTGATCCATGTGGAGGAACTGGGGCCCAGAGGGTGTGTGCTCCACAGAACAGCTGAAAAACTATGGGCCTTTCAGGATAACATGGCCAAGGTCTGCAGGACTGAAATGTGACACCTTCTGTCCACATAGCTCTCATCTGCCCACCACCACCCTGTCTGTAACAGAAGCCTTGATGCTCTGACCTTGCTGAGCTCTGCCTGCCTCCCAGACCTCGGACTGCTGCCCTTCTCAGGGCTGGGCCCCCTCACACTCCTCTCCCTCTCTCAGTGAAGGATTTTACTGGGATGGTGAATCCATCTTCCCAGATGCACCTGTGGATGGCTGGTACCCCAACATGCAATTACCTGTCACTCAGAAAACACTCCAATCCTTTGTTGAGGCCATGTTGTACAGCGTCGGGGAATGAGCCATCTGGTTCTGGACACCACACCTTCTCTGGCCCTGGGTAAGCTGGGGACTCAACCAGGCCCTGGTTCCTCAACTCTGCCCAGGGAGTGCAGTCATAGGTCTGACCTCAGCACCTGGGTCCACCCAGGACTGGTGCTCAGCATTAGCCAGGTCAGTGTCCATCCAGGCAGTGGGCCATGCCATCCCCGGCTCATCCTCCTTCCCAAGTCCTCACCCAGTCTACCAGCTCCTCCTCCCACCCTGGATCATCCCCACCACCTCCGCCTCCAACGCCTCCCCTCCCCAACGCAGGCTCCAGCCTCTCCCCAGCTCTCCCCTCCTTTTCCCTTCTCAATGCTGGGAGCAGAGGCCTGGGCCTGAATCCTGGCCCCCAACTCAGGGGCTGTGAGACTTGGGACCCTCTGGGCCTCACTTTTGTCAACTGTGAAATGGGGATGATGACAGGACCTGCTCCGTGGGCTGGATCTGAGGTCAAGTGGGAAAGACACCCCAGGGGGACAGTGCCCAACACCCAGTCACCATTGTGGTCACAGCTAAACTGTATGGAGCACCCACTGTGTGCCTGGTACTCTTCTATGGGATGCATGTGTCTCTCCCATTTTCTCTGCCCAACTGGGCATAGGGGCAGGCCCTATGGTGTCCTGTCTACTCATAAGGAACCGAGAGCCAGAGAGGTTAGGGAATCTTCCTGACACCACACAGGTACTTAGCAGGGCAGCTAGGAAAGTGGAATTTGTGCTCAGAGCTCTCAGAAAAGCTATACAGCCTGCTTTCTTTGCATACAACTGTCTCTTTGTGGGGGGGGGGTTAAATTATTTTTAATATATGAGTTTGTGTGTGTGTATGTGTTAGTCACTCAGTCGTGCCCAATTCTTTGTGATCCTGTGTACTGTAACCCTCTAAGCTCCTCTGTCCATGGGATTCTGTAGGCAAGAATAGTGTAGTGGTTTGCCATTTCCTACTCCAGTATATATGAGCAAATATTAATAAAATTTTAACCAAATTTGTATATATTAGGTAAACAGGCAAACTGGTATGACAAGTTAAATCAAAATATACCAATTTATGGCAGCTTGACAGGCATATATGTAGGTAGTAAAAAAAAAAACAATGAAATGTTTACTGTCTCAAGAATTATATTTATGTATGTACGCATCTGGGCTTCCCTAGTGGCTCAGACAGTAAAGCGTCTGTCTGCAATGCAGGAGACTCGGGTTCGATCCCTGGGTTGGGAAGATCCCCTGGAGAAGGAAATGGCAGCCCACTCCAGTATTCTTGCCTGGAAAGTTACATGGACTGAGGAGCCTGGTAGGCTACAGTCCATGGGGTCGCAAAGAGTCGGACACGACTGAGCGACTTAACTTTCACTTTCATGTATGCATATGAGGCTTCCCTCGTGGCTCAGATGGTAAAGCGTCAGCCTGCAATGCGGGAGACCCAGGTTCAATCCCTGGGTTGGGAAGATCCCCTGGAGAAGGCAATGGCAACCCACTCCAGTACTCTTGCCTGGAAAACTACATGGACTGAGGAGCCTGGTAGGCTACAGTCCATGGGATCGCAAAGAGTCGGACACGACTGAGCAACTTCACTTTCACTTTCATGTATGTGTGTATATATATATATATATATATATATATATATTTTAATATGATCACTACAAAAATCTCATTAATATTTGTCACCACGAATACACAATTTTTTCCTGTGATGCAAATTTTAAGATTTACCCTTTCAGTTCAATTCAGTCACTCAGTCGTGTCTGACTCTTTGCAATCCCATGAATCGCAGCACACCAGGCCTCCCTGTCCATCACTAT
>NW_011494951.1:11439547-11440064 GCF_000754665.1 Bison bison bison | reverse complement strand
AAGCACAAGCTAGAATCAAGATTGCCAGGGGAAATATCAATAACCTCAGATAGGCAGATGACACCCACCCTTATAGCAGAAAGTGAAGAGGAACTAAAAAGCCTCTTGATGAAAGTGAAAGAGGAGAGTGAAAATGTTTGCTTAAAGCTCAACATTCAGAAAGTGAAGAACATGGCATCTGGTCCCATCACTTCATGGGAAATAGATGGGGAAACAGTGGAAACAGTGTCAGACTTTATTTTGGGGACTCCAAAATCAGTGCAGATGGTGATTGCAGCCATGAAATTAAAAGACACTTACTCCTTGGAAGGAAAGTTATGACCAACCTAGATAGCGTATTCAAAAGCAGAGACATTACTTTGCTAACAAAGGTCCGTCTAGTCAAGGCTATGGTTTTTCCAGTAGTCATTGATGGATGTGAGAGTTGGACTGTGAAGAACCCTGAACACCGATGAATTGATGCTTTTGAACTGTGGTGTTGGAGAAGACTCTTGAGAGTCCCTTGAACTGCAAGGAG
>NW_011494951.1:11438982-11439447 GCF_000754665.1 Bison bison bison | reverse complement strand
CCCTGTCAACACCACAACCACTGGCATCACAGCCATCATACCAACATAGCTCTCATCAATACCACCATATCACCACCATCGCCTCTTCCATATGCATTACTAACACCACCACTGTCGCACCACCATCACCTTCACAACCTCCATCACCACACATACTGCCACGAAGGGCACATTCTCCTCTGCTTAACAGGGTTTTTCACAGGCATCACTTCACTCACCCCGGAAGGCAGGGTGTCCAGAGGGCATCAGGCTCGCAGTCTCTTTCGCAGAAGAGACACTAAGACTGAAGCTACAGGAGGGCAGATGTCAGTGGGAGAACCCGGTTGACTGCAGTGTGGGCTGGGCGCTAGCCCACTGTCACTCCACTGAAGTCGGACCCTGTGCAGGACATCACGATGGCACTGGGCTCTCTCTTTGGATTTTCTTACCTCATCTCTCCTCTCAACTCTTTAATTGGTGCTTCCT
>NW_011494951.1:11427854-11438023 GCF_000754665.1 Bison bison bison | reverse complement strand
GGTACATATACACAATGGAGTATTACTCAGCCATTAAAAAGAATACATTTGAATCAGTTCTAATGAGGTGGATGAAACTGGAGCCAATTATAAGGAGTGAAGTAAGCCAGAAAGAAAAACACCAATACAGTATACTAACACATATATATGGAATTTAGAAAGATGGTAATGATAACCCTGTATGTGAGACAGCAAAAGAGACACAGATGTATAGAACAGTCTTTTGGACTCTGTGGGAGGGGGTGGGGATGACTTGGGAGAATGGCATTGAAACATGTATAATATTATATAAGAAACGAATTGCCAGTCCAGGTTCGATGCAGGATACAGGAAGCTTAGGGCTGGTGCACTGGTATGACCCAGAGGGATGGTATGGGGAGGGAGGTGGGAGGGGGGACTCAGGATTGGGAACACGTGTACACCTGTGGCAGATTGATGTTGATGTATGGCAAAACCAATAAGATATTGTAAAGTAATTAGCCTCCAATTAAAAAAAAAAAAAAACCACATCAATTTTTCGGCACTCAGCTTTTTTCACAGTCCAACTCTCATATCCATACATGACCACTGGAAAAACCATAGCCTTTAACAACTTTCAAATCAACAATAGAGTATTGCTCACAACAGCTGCCATTCTGTACACTGTAACCTTACAACCTTCTAACTTTGTAGATGGCAATTTGTACCTTACAGCCTCCATCATGCATCCACCCTACTCTCCTGTTTTTGGCACCCACCAATCTGTTCTCTCTGTACATGAACCCATTTTTCACATATTTTCTCTTTTCCGTTAATTCATGTACGCATGACACCATACTGTATTTCATCTTCCTCTGTCTGACTGTTTCCCTGAGCATAATGCCCTCAAGTTCCACCCATGTTGCTGCAAATGGCAGGATTTTCTCTTTGGATGGTGAATAACACTGTGTACGTATACCATGTTTTATTGATCTGATCATCCATTGATGATTGGTTGATTCCACACCTTGACTATTATAAATAATGCTGCAGTGAACATGAGGATACAAAAGTCTTTTCAAAATAGCATTTTTGTTGCCTTTGAATATGAAGAGAGGGGATGGCTGAATCAGCTCTATTATTAATTTTGGGGGGAATCTCCATACTGTTTTCATCATGGCTGGGCCAATTTACATTCAAGCCAACAGTGCATGAATGTCTCCTTTTCTCCTTATCCTGATGTACATTAGTTGTTTCTTTTCTCATAAACAATAGCTGTTCTAATAGTTGTGAGGGTGTACCTCTGTCTGGTTTGATTTGTTCAGCATCTTTGTCCGTCTGTTGGCATCTCCATGTCTTCCTTGGACAAATGTCTTTTCAAGACCTCTGTCCATTTTTTACCTGACTTGTTTGCATTATTACTACTGATTTGTATGTGTTCTTTATATATTTTGGATATTAACCCTTTTCAGATTTATGGCTTGCAAATATTTTCTCTCCTTTCATAGGTTGTCTTTATTTATGGTATTTCTTTGCTGTGCAGAAGCTTTTAGTTTGATGTAGTCTGCTTCTTGATTGTTCTTGTTTATCCCTTTCCACGTGGTGCCAATCCAAAAACTCATCATCAATACCAATGATGAATAATTTACTGCACACATTTTCTTCTGGAGGTTTTATAGTTTCACATGTCCTACTCTTTGTGAACACTTGGACTATACAGTCCATGAAATTCTCCAGGCCAGAATACTGGAGTGGGTAGCTGTTCCCTTCTGCGTGGGATCTTCCCAACACAGGGATTGAACCCAGGTCTTCTGCATTGCGGGCAGATTACCAGCTGAACCACCAGGGAAGACCAAGAATAGTGGAGTGGGTAGCCTATTCCTTCTCCAGTGGATCTTCCCAACCCAGGAATTGAACTGGAGTCTCCTGCATTTCAAGTGGATTCTTTACCAGCTGAGCTACCAGGGAAGCCCTTATAGTTCCAGGAGTTACAATCAAGTCTTTGCTTAACTTGGGTTACTCTTTGAGTACAGTGTCAGGCAGTGGTCCAACCTCATTCTACACATGAGGATGTTTGATTCAAGGCAGGCTGGGGATTTTGCACCAACAGGTGCTTCAGGCTGCCTGCTGTGTGGGCCACAGGTGGGAGCGAGTGAGATCAGATGAAGTGGGGGACTTAGTGTGGCAAGCTGTGAGTATCAGGAGGAGAGTTTGGCCCAAAGCCTCTCCTTGTTGTCCATCTGCTTTGCAGAGACTGCCCAGCATGGCTCAGGTCCCTGGAAGCAAGAGGCTGTGACGCTGCCCCCAAGGGTCCACCTGCAGATCCTCAGCATCCCCGGCTGGAAGTACAGCTCAAGCCACATAGAGCACCTGTGGACTCTCCAGAAAGGTGCTGCAGGTGTTCAGGTGTCCAGACTCACTCCTGCCTCCACATGTCAACCCTGGTCCCCCAACCCTTCACCAGACAAAGGACCCTCCTCAGAGTCATCCAGGCTCTGTGAGGTCACACGGTTTCCTTATCTGCCCAATGAGGGGTCTGAGGCCCACAGGGAGGCAGGTCATTCAGCAAGCAGGAACAAGGTTGGTCTGGATAACATCAGATGCAGTGACTGTGTACAGAGGGAAGCCCATAGCAGGTGATCAGGGACGGCTTCCTGGAGGAGGAAACAACTGCCAGGTATCCATTATTCATATCACCAAGGCGTTTGCTCCACCGTACCTGCTCTGTTACACTGCATGTGTCTCAATGGCATGGCTCACTTTGCCTCAGCCACCCTTCTGCTCTCAGAGACCCACCAAGGGCTATCACCCTCCAGTGTAAGTGTCTGTGGAATGAGGAGGAGGAAAATGAGGCAGAGGCCAAAGGTCATCTTTGTCTCTGATAGAGGGATGATGCTGAGTGTGGCTCAACTCTGTAGACGAAAGTAGCTGGGCTGGTCAAGTCCATCCCGTTAGAGAGAGATTGGTATAGACTGAACCAGGGGAGCCACAGCCACACAAGGGATGCCGTGAGGCCTGCTGCCTCTCCTGTTGCTTGAAACCTCAAGGAACCACCATCAGCATGATCATTGCCATCGTTGTCGTCACCACCATCTTCATCACCATTATCCTCGTCAACTTCATGTTCTGCACCGAGAAGTCCTTCCCTGATTCTAGAGCTCCAGTCCCTAACCTCGGCTCTACGAATGGAGAGAAGAGAATTTGCAGGCCTCTTAGGCTGCAGTAACAAGGAGCCCACAGCATCACTGTCCTCCCACAGCACAGGTCATTTTGTCCCCGTGTTCTGTGGGATCGGCAGGATGGCCCTTCTCATCTGGTCTTAAAGGACCAGCAGATGGAGGCTGTATTATAACACGTTTCCTATGTCTCGGTGGCAGAAATAACACCGCAGTGACTGTGCACAGTTACTGTACTCTGTACAGTCACATTTGTGATGGTGCCTCATCTTCAGGGTTACAAGGCCACACCCCCCTTCACAGGGGCTGGAGCAGAGAGAATCTTCCAGAGAACAGGAGGCTGGAGGGACAGGCCCAATGAGGACCTCACCAGTGAATAAGAACGAAGACTTTCCAGACTTCAGCGCCAGCCTCAGTGTGGGTGGTGGGAGGTGACCACTTTGGTTGCGCTTGGATTGGAATCCTCCCTGCTTCTTCTTTATGCACTTCAGCTGTGTGTCTGGGCAAGTGCCCACCCCTCTCTGAGCCTTGTTTTTCTCATCTGTGAAGTGGGGCTGTGTTAGCTGCCTGCAAGGGAGGGGGAAGATGTGAAATGGAGGTGAGAGTGTAAAGTGCCAGGCCGAGACTGTCCTCATGCCACCTTCCTTCTGTCCCTAAGACCAAAAGCACGAGGCCAAGGCAGACCTCCGCTGCATCCTGCTGCAGCTCCAGCACCTGTATGAGGTGGACCAGGACCCCGTGCTGTCTCGGCCTGTGACGGTGAAACTGCAGGTCACCTGCCCCTCCTGTGTCCTGCTCCAACACACTGAATCAGGCCCCAGGAGGAGGCACCCTCAGGAGACAAACCCTGGTGTGACTACCCAGACTCAGATGGTACCTGGCAAACACCACATCAGGGTGGTCTCACAAAGGAACCTGGGGGTCCCTCACCCTGCCTCACGGTGGCCTTCTGAATTTACCATCATGTAGCACACATGTATTTTGTTTATCATTTTTTCTTGTAGTACTTCTTACACAACACAGAAGTTACATGCTTAATAAGAAAGTGAACAGATTCTTGCACAGATTCCCTAGTGAGTGATCAGAGTCACACAGTCCAGGGGCGAGTCTGGGTGCCCCCTCTGGGCTTCATGGGCCCCTGAGCTCTGGGCCTGTCTCCTCACCTGTAGATGGGGAGGAGAGAGTCTTTGCCCACAGGGATGCTGAGAGGCTGGGGCGGGACTGTGTGCACACAGGTGCCTGGCACCTGGCACACCTGATGGGTGTCAGTGTCCCAGACCCCGATTTCTGTCCTCTCAAGCAAGCACGGCCCTCAGGAGCAGATGTAAAGGCAGAGGGCAGATGGTAGCAGCACAGGGAGCCTGCCCTCCTTGCCTCCCCTCCCCCCGCTCAGGAAAGCTCCTGCAGGACAACCCCTGCCCTCAGGGCAGCTGCCTGTCCTTCCTTCCCAGGAGTGTTCACCCACCTCCCCTCTCAGCATGGAGGCTGGTTTAATGCTCATTCGGGAAAAGGGGATGCAGAACACAACTGACATCATCCCAGGACCATGCAGGGCTCCAGAGACCATTGCGGAGAGACAGGCATTCAGTGTTGGAATGGCTCGACATGCCTGTAACCTGCTGGGAGTGCTGATCCAGCTCGGCACTTGGGAGCAGCTCCTTCCAGCCTCAGTTCCTCATCTGTAAAATGGGACTGCCCCGCCTCCTGCAGGGACTTGCACTACAATGAATGTGGGGGATGCTGGGCCCTGGGCCCTGGTGCGGCTGCCGTGTTGCTGTCGGGTTCTCTGCTCAGATCTGCGGTCCGGGTGCTCACCCCTCCCTGTGCTCTGTCCTGCAGTCTGTGCTGCGGGGACTGGGCTCTGTGGTGTCTGTGGAGGAGCACTGGCTCACAGGGACCTGAGACGTGAGGAAGATGCACCGCTGGACCTGTGTATCTTCCTCACGCAGGACCCTCACGGCCACAGAGGTTCAGATGCCCTGGTCCTGACCATGCTCTGGGTCCCCATCCTAACCCTCAGCCAGACCCCAGCTCTGCCCCTAAGGCCTGTGTGACCTGGAGCTGACCATCCTCCTTCTCCGGGTCTCAGTCTTCCTGAATCAACCAAAGAAGGTTGTAGACTCTAAGTTCCAGTTCAGTTTCCATCTGCCAGGGCTCCACACGAGTGTGTGTGTCTATGTGTGCATGGCTGTGTGAATGTTTGTGCACATGTGTGTTCAAGACCACACACGTCACCCAGGTCTAGATGAACCCAAGATTTGCATGTGTACCCTGAGGGGTTGTGATACCCTCCATGGTGTGCATTACACTGCACACCCATTTACTCCTGTGAACCCCAGGCTACTTCTTGCCTCCCAGCGTTTACCAGTGCTCCCCCCTCCACCTGGTTTGCCTTTGATCTTCATCTGGACCAGCTCCTAGTCAGGCTCCCTCAGATTCATGGCTGGGTCAGGTGCCTCCTCTGCTCCTCCTTCCTTGTCAATTGGCTCTGACTTGTTTATCTTTTCTTTATCTACTGCACACAGCATAGTCTGGATATGTAGGTAGACACCACAGTTCAGTTCAGTCACTCAGTCATGTCTGACTCTTTGTAAACCCATGGACTGCAGCACGCCAGGCTTCCCTGTCCATCACCAACTCCCGGAGCTTACATAAACTCATGTCCATCAAGTCAGTGATGCCATCCAACTATTTCATCCTCTGTCATTCCCTTCTCCTCCTGCCTTCAATCTTTTCCAGCATCAGGGTCTTTTCAAATGAGTAGGTTCTTTCATCAGGTGGCCAAAGTATTGGAGTTTCAGCTTCAGCATCAGTCCTTCCAATGGATATTCAGGACTGATTTCTTTAGGATGGACTGATTGGATTTCCTTGTGGTCCAAGGGACTCTCAAGAGTCTTCTCCAACACCACAGTTCAAAAGCATCAATTCTTTGACACTCAGCTTTCTTTATAGTCCAACTCTCACATCTATACATGACTACTGGAAAAACCAAAGCTTTGACTAGACAGACCTTTGTTGGCAAAGTAATGTCTTTGCTTTTTAATATGCTATCTAGGTTGGTCATAACGTTACACCACCTAAGAAGAACAAAGAATCTCCCAACATTGTACATAGTGAAGAAAGGCAGACATGAAAGATGCATTCTGTGCAATCATGTTTAGAAGAATGTCCAGAATTGGTAAATTTTCTAGTACATTAGAAGCCTTCTATGATGCCACATCACACTGCATCAGGATCTCACACACCCCACCATGTAAGGTAGCCACTATATGGAATTTTGTATCAGTGCTTCACTGGCTTTTCTTTATTGCCAGGGTTCCTACACAATACATGTTTAATATGATAAAACATATGATAACAATTCACTATTTGGAATTGTGTGCAAGTTATACCTGACCTAGAAAGTGATCAATCATCAACAGATATTCACATAATGGTTTCCCGTGGTTACAGTAACAGAGAGCCACAAACTGGGTGTGTTAAGCCATAGAAAAGGCCAGATCAAAGGGTCAGTAGGGAAGCTGCCTTCTGAGTCTGTGTGGGATACTATGTCCCACACCTCTGTCCCAGCTTCTGGAGATGAACGGGCCATCTTTGCCCTTCATTGTGTTGTAGAAGCATCACTTGTTGTGTGCCTTCATCTTCCAAAGGCCTGTGTCCAAATTTCCACTCCTTGTGAGGACACCGGTCAAACTGGATTAGGGACTCACTCTCAAGTCCTTGATTAAAGAATTAAATCTGCAAAGACTTTATTTTCAAACATGGTCACTGGGGGTTGCAATTTTAATATCTGAATTTGGGACAGGACACAATTTAACCCATCACAGTACAGACATTCAGGGACAAATCTGAGGTGTACAATAACTTACTTCATAGTTTATTTAGTGTTTATCAGGCAGCTGCTTGTGCAAGAACTTGGAAATAGCACAAAATCCCCACCTTTGTGGAGCACAGACAACAAGGGCAGGAAGGGTATTTCATGATGTGCATTGTTTAGTCAAAGCTATGGTTTTTCCAGTAGTCATGTATGGATGTGGGAGTTGGAACGTAAAGAAGGCTGAGCACTGAAGAATTGATGCTTTTGAACTGCAGTGTTGGAGAAGACTCTTGAGAGTCCCTTGGACTGCAAGGAGATTAAATCAGTCAATCCGAAAAGAAATCAATCTTGAATATCCATTGGAAGGACTGATGCTGAAGCTGAAGCTCCAATACTTTGGCTACCTGATGCGAAGAGCTAACTCACTGATAAAGACCCTGATGCAGGGAAAGATTGAGGGCAAAGGGAGAAGGGGGTGACAGAGGATGAGATGGTCGGATGACATCACTAACTCAATGGGCATGAGTTTAAGCAAACTCAGGGAGATGGTGAAGGACAGGGAAGCCTGGGGGTACTACAGTTGATAGGGTCACAAAGAGTTAGACATGACTTAGCAACTGAACAACACCACCAACACTAGGAAAAAACTACTGACTACTAGGAAGTAGATCACAGACTGCAACCCTGATAACCAATGTCATAAAGTAATATTATGAGAAATAGTTTGATTGTGCATGGACTGGGTTGAGGTGCTGTGAGCCTGCCAGGCACCTTGGTGAACAGGAAGAAAGAGCATCTTCTCTGGTGGAAACATCTGCAGGGATCAGGGAACAACAGATCAGTTGGGGAGGGGATAGATGTGAGCAGTTCTCCTGTGGGTGAGGTTCAACCTGCACAGCTATCTGCAGCAGTCTTGGGGAGGAGCCCAAGAAGTCTCGCAAGAAGTGCAATCCTGCTGTGGGAAAATGGTGACCTTGACATTGCCTAGGTGGTGACTGAATCCTTTCTCCATGGCTGATGAATAATGTGGCCTGAGCAATTCACTTATTTCTCTGAACTTAAAACTGCCAATTAACAAGGAAACACAAACCCTAAATGATACAATGGACCAGTTAGACCCAATTGATATTTATAGGACATTTCACCCCAAAACAATGAATTTTACCTTTTTCTCAAGTGTACATGGAACCTTCTCCAGGATAGATCACATTCTGGACCATAAATCTAGTCTTGGTAAATTAAAAAAACCTGAGATCATTCCAAACATCTTTTCTGATCACAATGCAGTAAAATTAGATGTCAATTACAGGGGGGAAAAAAGCTATTAAATAACGCTGCTGAATAACCAACAAATCACAGAAGAAATCAAAAAAGAAATCAAAATATGCATAGAAATGAATGAAAATGAAAACACAACACCCAAAACCTATGGGACACCATAAAACCAGTGCTAAGGGGAAAGTTCATAGCACTACAGGCATACCTCAAGAAATAAGAAAAAGTCAAATAAAAACCTAACTTTATACCTAAAGCAACTAGAAAAGGAAGAAATGAAGAACCCCAGGGTTAGTAGAAGGAAAGAAATCTTAAAAATTAGGGCAGAAATAAATGAAAAAGAAAAGATACCATAGCAAAAATCAACAAAACTAAAAGGTGGTTCTTTGAGAAGATAAATAAAATTGACAAACCATTAGCCAGACTCATTAAGAAACAAATGGAGAAGAATCAAATCAACAAAATTAGAAATGAAAATGGAGAGATCACAACAGACAACACAGAAATACAAAGGATCATAAGAGACTATTATCAGCAACTATATGCCAATACGGAGAAGGCAATGGCACCCCACTCCAGTACTCTTGCCTGGAAAATCCCATGGATGGAGGAGCCTGGTAGGCTGCAGTCCATGGGGTCGCTAAGAGTTGGACACGACTGAGCGACTTCACTTTCACTTTTCACTTTCATGCATTGGAGAAGGAAATGGCAACCCACTCCAGTGTTCTTGCCTGGAGAATCCCAGGGACAAGGGAGCCTGGTAGGCTGCCGTCCATGGGGTCACACAGAGCCGGACATGACTGAAGTGACTTAGCATAGCATATGCCAATAAAATGTACAACTTGTAAGAAATGGACAAATTCTTAGAAAAGTACAAGTTTCCAAAACTGAACCAGGAAGAAAGAGAAAATCTTGACAGACACATCACAAGCATGGAAATTGAAACTGTAATCAGAAATCTTCCAGCAAACAAAAGCCCAGGACCAGATGGCTTCATAGCTGAATTCTACCAAAAATTTAGAGAAGAGCTAACACCTATCCTACTCAAACTCTTCCAGAAAATTGCAGAGGAAGGTAAACTGCCAAACTCATTTTATGAGGCCACCATCACCCTAATACCAAAACCAGACAAAGATGCCACACAAAAAAGAAAACTGCAGGCCAATATCACTGATTAACACAGGTGCACAAATCCTTAACAAAATTCTAGCAAACAGAATCCAACAACATATTAAAAAGATCATACATCATGACCAAGTGGGCTTTATCCCAGGGATGCAAGGATTCTTCAATATTCACAAATCAATAATTGTGATACACCACATTAATAAATTGAAAGAATAAAACCCATATGATTATCTCAATAGATGTAGAGAAAGCGTTTGAAAAAATTCAACATCCATTTGTGATAAAACCCTCCAGAAATCAGGCATAGAAGGAACATACATCAACATAATAAAAGCCATATATGATAATCCCACAGCAAATATTATCCTCAATTGTGAAAAATTGAAAGCATTTCCCGTAAAGTCAGGAATAAGACAAGGGTGCCCACTCTCACCACTACTGTTCAACATAGTTTTGGAAGTTTTTGCCACAGCAATCAGAGCAGACAAAGAAATAAAAGGAATCCAGATTGGAAAAAGAGAAGTAAAACTTCCACTCTTTGCAGATGACATGATCCTCTACATAGAAAACCCTAAAGACTCCACCAGAAAATTACTAGAGCTAATCAATGAATATAGTAAAGTTGCAGGATATAAAATCAACACACAGAAATCCCTTGCATTCTTATACACTAACAATGAGAAAACAGAAAGAGAAATTAAAGAAACAATTCCAGTCACCATTGCAACAAAAAGAATAAAATACTTAGGAATATATCTATCTAAAGAAACACAAGACCTAAATATAGAAAACTATAAAACACTGATGAAGGAAAT
>NW_011494951.1:11424758-11427754 GCF_000754665.1 Bison bison bison | reverse complement strand
ACTTCAGACTATACTACAAAGCTATAGTCATCAAGACAGTATGGTACTGGCACAAAGACAGAAATATAGCTCAATGGAACAAAATAGAAAGCCTAGAGATAAACCCATGCACTTATGTGCCGAGGTCCAGCCCCGGCTGATCCAGGTTTGAAGCAGGGACAGCGTCGGCGAGGATCAGGATACAATAGCTTCAATTAGATATTAATTAGAGATATAAAGAGTAATAGAATGAGGATGGCTCAGTAGGAAAATTCAGTGGAGAAAAGAGGCTGAGTAGCTTGGTTTACCAGGAGACCAATAAAACTCCAAGACAAGAAGTTTGCACCACTTACGTAGGCCACAGGCATCCTTCCATTCTCCCAAAGGAGAGGAGACACTGAGGCCTCCCCGGTTGGATCTTAGAAGCCCAGGCATAATTAGTAAGCTTGGTGGGTTCCACACTCCAGATGGAGACTCAGCCAGAGTTTGAGAGAGAGAGCGACATGGGGAGACCAGTATTTTGAGAAACTGATCCCAATTCTTTATTTTCCATGGTCTACTTTTATACACTGAGATGTTATGCAAAAGTCACGCGGGGTCAGCAGTCCTGACTTTTATCAAAGTCAGGTGCTTCATACAAATGTATACAGAGGTCTTAGGGGTGTTACATCATCTTCTGGCCAGGAGGCCTGCTGACAATTTATGACCCTCTCCTTGTGACAGCGGTCAGTCAACCAGGTCACTTATTTCTCCAGGGGTGATTATTCTTAAAAAAGACTCCACCTTCCGAAGGTACCAGATAAAGTTACATTCCTATAGGGCGAGGGTGTAGTGGGTTTTAATTAAGGAAAGAATTTACTTAGCCTAAGGTCTAACGTGATTAATATCAAAGGTTAATACTTATTTCTTTTACATATTCATTAATGTGTATAAGGGCAGGGGATGTGGAGACTTAGCAACAAACATTGGCTCAACAAATGAAAAACCCTTCACCAATACAATTTCTAATCAGCCCACTATACTTATACTAATGGTTTTCTAACTTTTCTAAGGAACCTGTTTTTAGAAGGTTTAAAGCATCTCGTGCCTCTCACGGTTGGGAGGCTGTGAGCAATCACATGTGGCCGGACAAGCCTGTCAGGCAGGCTAGAGAAACTTCAGAGGAGTTTGTAGGTTAAAACACCCTTGTTGTGCCCAGGAATTTTTATTAACTGGAGCTCTAAGTTAACTCCTTCTCAGAAAGAGGTGGTGGGGGACAGCCCCCCGTAAAGTCAGAGGTGTAGGTGAGAGCACAAAGTAGTAAAGTAGGCAGGCTCTGGTTATGGGGGTAGATGCTCGAGAATTTCCAGGGCGACTCCTGAGGCTGGATCCGGCCTTTGCATGTATCGAGCCTCCTTCCTCATGACCTTTGCCACGGGTGGAAGTCCTCACACTGGCTCCCCGCACCTATGGACACCTTATCCTTGACAAAGGAGGCAAGAATATACAATGGAGAAAAGACAATCTCTTTAACAAGGGGTGCTGGGAAAACTGGTAAACCACTTGTAAAAGAATGAAACTAGAACACTTTCTAACACCATACACAGAAATAAACTCAAAATGGATTAAAGATCTAAATGTAAGACCAGAAACTAAAAAACTCCTAGAGGAAACATAGACAAAACACTCTCCGACATAAATCACAGCAGGATCCTCTAGGACCCACCTCCCAGAATATTGGAAATAAAAGCAAAAATAAACAAATGGGATCTAATTAAAATTAAAAGCTTCTGCACAACAAAGGAAAACTATAAGCAAGGTGAAAAGACAGCCTTCAGAATGGGAGAAAATAATAGCAAATGAAGCAACGGACAAACAACTAATCTCAAAAATATACAAGCAACTCCTGCAGCTCAATTCCAGAAAAATAAATGACCCGATCAAAAAATGGACCAAAGAACTAAACAGACATTTCTCCAAAGAAGAAAATGCAAATGAAAACCACAATGAGGTACCATCTCCTGCTGGTCATAATGGCTACTATCAAAAAGTCTACAAACAATAAATGCTGGAGAGGGTGCAGAGAAAGGGAACCAACCCTCTTATACTGTTGGTGGGAATGCAAACTAGTACAGCCACTATGGAGAACAGTGTGGAGATTCCTTAAAATACTGGAAATAGAACTGCCATATGACCCAGCAATCCCACTGCTGGGCATACACACCAAGGAAACCAGGATTGAAAGAGACATGTGTACCCCAATGTTCATCACAGCAGTGTTTACAATAGCCAGGACATGGAAGCAACCTAGATGTCCATCAGCAGATGAGTGGATAAGAAAGCTGAGGTACATGTACACAATGGGGTATTACTCAGCTATTAAAAAGAATGCATTTGAATCAGTTCTAATGAGGTGGATGAAACTGGAGCTTATTAACAGAGTGAAGTAAGTCAGAAAGAAAAACAGCAATACAGTATATTAATGCATATCTGTGGATTTTAGAAAGATAGTAATGATGATCCTGTATGCAAGACAGCAAAAGAGATACAGTAAAGAACAGTCTTTTGGACTCTGTGGGAGAAGGCTAGGGTGGGATGATTTGAGAGAATAGCACTGAATCATGTATATTATTATATGTGAAACAGATCACCAGTCGAGGTTGGATGCATGAGACAGGGTGCTCAGGGCTGGTGCACTGGGATGACCCTGAGGGATGGGATGGGGAGGGAGGGGGGAGGGGGGGTTCAGGATGGGGAGCAGATGTACACCCATGGCTGATTCATGTCAATGTATGGCAAAACCACTACAATATTGTAAAGTAATTAGCCTCCAGTTAAAATAAATAAATAAATTTAATTTTAAAAATAAAATAAAATGTAATATTCAAGTCTTCAAGAAAAATAATAAACTGAATTAGGCATTTATTATTTTTTCATGACTCATAAAATGACCAGATTAACTACGGTCAGAATAAAGGAGCGATACTTTCTCTGTACCTTTGAGTCTCATGTGAGTGCACTGTGGCCCAGACGTGTAT
>NW_011494951.1:11423554-11424504 GCF_000754665.1 Bison bison bison | reverse complement strand
TCCTCCTCCCCTCACTCCTAACAAAACTCAGTACATTCCATATAGGAAGCTCTCCTGTGATATCCGTGACAGACACCTTTCAGACCAAACCCGACTATCTCCAGAAGCATGAAGGTTGCTGCCTGGTGGACCAGGGTTTGAAAATTTTAGGGTGTTATAGACACTTCTGAAACCTTTTGGAAAGCTGTAGATCCTGTCACTGAAAAACTACACACTCACACAAAAGCCTGCCCTTTGACACCATGGAGCAGATGGATCTTCATCAAGGTTGCCATCTTGATAAGGCCATTCTACTATTAGAAGCAAAACCAAATTCACTCTTCTACCACCTGAGAGTCTGCACAGAACTGAGTCTGATCAGGGTGAAAGCTAAAGCTTAGGCTGGCATTTTTTAGGAGCTCACAAGCTGTCAGAGATGAGTCACCAACCACCAAGACCCACCCGATCTTGCAGGGGCGGGAAGTTTTGTCTGTTCATTGTTCTACTTGCAGAAACTTCAGCACTTGTTGAATGAATGAATACGTGTCCCATGACCCTCAGATGTTTATCATATAAACTGTTGCCCAAATTTTGTTATGTTATTGATTGTAAAGAACTGTCCTCAGGACTTCATGTTAAACTTGATAGAACATTGACCTTTCCACTTGTTTTCAAGACAGCACTGCAGCCTGCTTCTATCTTTTGGCTGCATCTCCTGTCACATTTTCCCTGCCTTCCATTGTGTGCCATCCTGCATATTTGATGAGCGACAACACTCTGCTAAGTAGGACTGCAGCTGTGTCTGGGGTGGGGACAAAGGGTTGAAAGGGGCAGGACATAGAGGGAATCACAAGCAATTAGAAGAGATTCCATGGAAACTTTCTGAGGTTCATTGTTAAGAGAAGTAGGGTGAGTCCATATCAGGTGTCATTTTAGTGGAAGCTAATCTGCGGGGGGGTGGGGGGTGGGGG
>NW_011494951.1:11421045-11423427 GCF_000754665.1 Bison bison bison | reverse complement strand
GGTGGGGTTGGAATAACTTTTACCTGGCATGAAGACAGGAGGGCTGGGAAAGGATTCACCCCAGCTGGCATAATGGGAAAATGAATTAATAGGCTTAACAGAGTGTGTTTTTCCAGTAGTCATGTACAATGTGAGAGTTGGAACATAAAGAAGGCTGAGTGCCAAAGAACTGATGCTTGGGAATTGTGGTGCTGGAGAAGACTCTTGAGAGTCCCTTGCACTGCAAGGATATCAAACCAGTCAACCCTTAAGGAAATCAACCCTGAATACTCTTTGGAAGGACTGTTGCTGTAGCTGAAGCTCCAACACTTTGGCCACTGGATGTGAAGAGCTGACTCACGGGAAAGACCTTGATGATGGGACAGACTGAAGGCAACAGAAGGGGGTGGCAGAGGATGAGATGGTTGGATGGCATCACTGACTTGATGGACATGAGTTTGTGCAAACTCCGTGAGATGGTGAAGGACAGAGGAGACTGGTGTGCTGCAGTTCATGGGGTCACAAAGAGTCAGGCATGACTTAGTGACTGAACAACAACAAATAGTTGTGTACTAGAGTCATGTGCCAAAGTAACAGAACTAATAGGATGTGTGTGTCTTTGTATGTGTGTCTGTATGTGTTTGTGTGTGTCTGTGTGTATGAGAGAGAGAGAGAGAGATTACAAGGAATTGGCTCACATAACTGTGGAGACTGGCAAATTCAGAATCTATAGTGTAAGCTGGCAGTCTGAAGACCAAGGGAAGAGTTGTAGTTTGGCTCCAGTGGAAGTTTGCTGGCAGAATTCCCTCTCCCTTGGGGGAGTCAGTCTCTTTCTTAAGGCCTTCAACTGATTGGATGAGACCATCCCATATTATGGAGGGCAATCTGCTTTCCTGAAAATCTACTGTTTAACCCCCATCCCCTCCCTGCCTCCCACCAAATACCTTCACAACAACACTTAGAGTAGTGTTTCTCCAATATCTCTGTACCATGTCCTAGCCAAGTTGACACAAAATTAACCATCGTCACAGCACCACTTAGGAAAACCTAATACAAGCATCTGGGTTTGTCCAACAGCTGTGTTAGAGCAATATTCTAACCCTGCTGGGCATTCACATACTTTCAAGTCCCCTTTGTAAGGGTATGGCAACTCACTCCAGTATTCTTGTGTGGAGAATCCCATGGACAGAGGAGCCTGAGGGGATCCAGTCCATGGAATTGCAGAGTCAGACAGGACTGAGCGGCTAACACACTTAACACTTGTAATGTCATATGCCGTGCCTCCTTATCATTACTGACTTGACCTGGAATCCTTCTCCAACCTTGCTTCCTTTACCACTGGAAAAAGTCTCCTCTTCTGTCAGAGTTTAGATCGAGTGTCAACTCTGGGACGCACACAGCATCCCCTCCCGAAGCATGAACTCCTTCTTGTGTCCTTTCTCCATATACTGTTAGAACACTGATCTCATTGCTCTGCGATTGTTTGTACACCAAACATCAGGTTAGCCAAGTGGTTAAACATGTACCCTTTAGCTTCAGACTTCCCTCCATTTAATTCCTGACCTTGGCAAGTGATCCAACCTCCTTATGCCTAAGTTTCTCCATCTATGAAATGGGACTTAAGTAGTACTATACCAACAAACTTGTGCTGAGGACCTATGACTTACAGTATGTAAAGCTTTTAGAACTGCAGGCAGTAGCCACTCCAAAGAAGAGTGAAAAGTGAAAGCGAAAGTCGCTCAATCGTGTCCGACTCTTTGTAGCCAGTCCATGGAATTCTCCAGGCCAGAATACTGGAGTGGGTAGACTTACCCTTCTCCAGGGGATCTTCCCAACCCAGGGATCAAAACCAGGTCTCCCACATTGCAGGTGGTTTCTTTATCAGCTGAGTCACCAGGGAAGCCCCCAAAGAAAGGTGGTTATTTTCATTCTTACTGTTATTGTTGCTCTCTGATTCCTGTGTCCTGTGAAAAGACTAGGTGTCTCTGGAGGTCAGGCATATTACCATCTTCCTCTTAGCATCTTTCCTAGTATTGAGTGAAATATACCAAGAGTCTCTAGACATTTCTTGGAATGTATACTGTCTTATATGTACAGGGTGCCAGCCAGTATACAAAGGCTGGCAAGACTATCATCCACGTAACATCACATTGTTGACAAAGGTCCACATAGTCAAAGGTAAGTAGTCGTGTACAGATGTGTTGGATCATAAAGAAGGCTGAATACCAAAGAATTCACGCTTTCAAACAGTGGTGTTGAAGACTCTTGAGAATCCCTTGAACAACAAGGAGATCAAACCAGTCAATCCTAAGGGAAATAAACTCTGAATATTCATTGGAAGGACTGATGCTGAAGTTGAATTTCCAATACTTTGTCCACCTGATGTGAAGAGCCAGCTCATTG
>NW_011494951.1:11419375-11420945 GCF_000754665.1 Bison bison bison | reverse complement strand
TTTTGACAAAGGTCCACATAATCAAAGGTAAGGTTTTTCCAGTAGTCGTGTACCGATGTGTTAGATCATAAAGAAGGCTGAATACCAAAGAATTCACGCTTTCAAACAGTGGTGTTGAAGACTCTTGAGAATCCCTTGAACAACAAGGAGATCAAACCAGTCAATCCTAAGGGAAATAAACTCTGAATATTCCTTGGAAGGACTGATGCTGAAGTTGAATTTCCAATACTTTGTCCACCTGATGTGAAGAGCCAGCTCATTGGAAAAGATGCTGATGCTGGGAAAGATTGAAGGCAGGAGGAGAAGTGGGCAACAGAGGATGAAATGGGTGGATGCATCACCCACTCAATGGACATGAGTTTAAGCAAACTCCAGGAGACAGTGAAGAACAGGGAAACCTGGCATGCTGAAGTCCATGCCAGTCAGACATGACTTAGTGACTGAACAACAACAAAAAACTCATTACCACATTGCAAGGTCATTAATATTCCCATTTAATAGATACTAAGTGAATCGCCCAGCATCACAGACAGGTGGCAAGTGGCAGTCTCTAACTCCAAGATCAGTGAGAAAGAAGAACAGAGATGCTATAAATTCAGAAAGTTTTCTTTTCTGGTGCACGTACCACCCTCCCTCCTCCCACTTCCTTATTCTTTCTGCCAGTAACACAGACATCCTGGACTGCGAACCCTGGAAAAAGAAAAGGGAGGTTTCCATTCACACCAAAACCTGGATTTAGGTGCAGGTTATTAATACAAGATGTCCTCGGCCGTGACCGTGGCCTCTTCGATCTTGGCCTGGACCTCCGGCAGGGGGATCTGACTGATGGCCACCACAACCAGGTTAGTGGCGTGGGCTGAGGTGCTGGCCACGCAGATCCAGAAGGACTCCTCGTACTGCTCCTCCACCACCACGAAGCGAAACAGCTTCTCCCGGAAGTTGGCAATTCGTTCTGTCAGGTCGTGGAATTTTACCGAGGTCATGAAGCTGGCGATGGCCAAGGCCACGACTCCACCTGAAACCCAGAAAGTACACCCTCGTACAGAGCCCTTTTTTCTGCAGTTCAACTCCTAGAGGTGAGGTGGCTTTTCTGGGGCACAAGCAACAAACTTTTGAGGTTTAAGTTGCTTGGCTGTGTCCGACTCTTTGCGATGGATCCCATGGACTGTAGCCTTCCGGGCTCCTCTGTTCATGGGATTTTTCCAGGCAGGAATGCTGGAGCAGATTGCCATTTCTTCCTCCAGGAGATCTTCCCAATCTGGGGATTAAACCCAGGTCTCCTGCATTGGCAGGTGGGTTCTTTACCACTGAGCCACCAGGGAAGCCCCTTAAAACATTCGGAGGGTGACACAAATTTTGATTTGCTTTTAAAAGCGGCAGATAGTTCACTGTGTGAGGGGCAAGAGGTGTGGGAATCAGCTTCCTATCAGATCAACTTTGAATCTCAAGCCCTCTAATTTTTTCTTTACCCAGTGCAGGGCACTTACCCACGTTGGATAAGAGCATCTTATGGGGTGGACTGGAGGATCAACAGAGGGCTAGACAGTTCTCTCCTCTTTAATATCCTCCT
>NW_011494951.1:11380451-11419275 GCF_000754665.1 Bison bison bison | reverse complement strand
AACATTCGGAGGGTGACACAAATTTTGATTTGCTTTTAAAAGCGGCAGATAGTTCACTGTGTGAGGGGCAAGAGGTGTGGGAATCAGCTTCCTATCAGATCAACTTTGAATCTCAAGCCCTCTAATTTTTTCTTTACCCAGTGCAGGGCACTTACCCACGTTGGATAAGCTCAATCTCTAACTAATTCAGCCTGTGTATGCAGACCCTGAGGCTATAAGGAAAGATGCAAGAGCATCTTATGGGCTGGACTGGAGGATCAACAGAGGGCTAGACAGTTCTCTCCTCTTTAATATCCTCCTTCCAAGCTTAGCGATAAGAAAAGATAAGAGAAGCAGGAAAGGAGAGGAGAGAGGGGCAGACTTCATGTCTTTCCCTATCTGCTGCTTCGGACTTGCACCTTCCGGATTCTCTCTGGTTCTTTTTCTCTCCCCATGTCTCTCTTTTGCTCAACTTTTCTCCTATCCTGATTTTAATTAATATTTTAAAAACACATTTATTATTCTCTTTCTTTAGATTATTATTCTTTCCTTGAAAAAAACTTGGACATCCAAGATAATCATAAAGATGAAAAGACAAATTTGCTTTTCCCCCTAAAAGTCAAATGAAAACACTTGGAACATTTTAGTATATTTCTTTACATTTCTCTCTTTTTAACAGAATTAGTATTATGGTACTCCTACTCTTTTACACTTGATTTTTTTCTCTCTAACTTGAAAATTTTTTTTCCATGTTGCTAAATATTCTGTTACAGCACCACTTTAAATTGATCTATGATGCTTCATTCCAGTGACACACTTAATTAAGTTTAATTAAGGGTAACTTCATTTCTGGATTTCTAGATTGCTTCCAATTTTTGATATTATAAAGTGCTGCCAGAAACACCTTTTAATGTATATTTTTGTGCTCTTTTCCAGTTATTTTCTTAGCATAAATTACTGTCTGGGGTTGTTTAATCAAAGGCTATTCATGTTTTTATGCCTTTTAAGAGTCAAGTTTTGTCAAATTGCCTTCTTAAAAATACTATGAGCTTGAGAGTACTGCCTCAAGAAGGAAGGAAATTGACCTAGATAAGCATTTATTTAAAGAGTGAGATTGAACACTTTCTACATGCCAGTCACTGTGAGGATTCAGGCAGAGATATGCAAGTCTAGATGGGAGTGAGCCATGTCTATAAGAAATTCTACACGATGGTCACAGTCTGCAAATATAGGCAAGTATGTAATAACTGATTTACTGACATTAGGTTCTAATGCATGATAAAGTAACATTGTTGTCATTGTTCAGTCCCTAAGTCGTGTCCAGCTCTTTGCAACCCCGTGGAGGGCAGCACACTAGGCTCCTCTGTCCTTCACTGTCTCCTGAAGTTTGCTCAAATTCAGGTCCATTGAGTCAGTGATGCTATCTAAACATTTCGTCCTCTGTCGTCTCCTCCTTTTGCCTTCAATTTTGCCTTCTTTTTTTTTTTTTTTAAATCAACGTCACTTGTTTTTATACTTGCTGGTCATCCTGTATAAGGTAGTGAGGTAGTGGGGTTTATTGACATCAGGACACCTTCACCATTTGACCTGGATTTTCTGAAATCATTTTCATGATTTTGTTACTTTCATTACAGGTGATTTTTTTTTCAATGCTGAACTAAAGGTGAATTAATTTCTATATACCATATACTCTCCTTAATTAACACACCTGCACACACTTATGCACATCTTTTGACTTGGGTTTTGTCTTGGAAAATAGGTCATGGTGGTCATAGATGACACCATGGATTAATGAAAAAACAAAAGGCTTAGACTCAGTTATACCTGGGTTGGAATCTTGCCTCTATTGCTCATGACTATGTGACTTTCAGTGCATCTTTTAACATCTCTGAGCTTCAGGTTCTTCATCTGTAACTATGGGTCTAATAATATGGCAGAGTCCCTTTGATTGCAAGGATATCAAACTAGTCAATTCTAAGGGATATCAGCCCTGAATATTCATTGGAAGGAGTGACGCTGAAGCTCCAATACTTTATCCACCTGATGCAAAGAGCTGACTCATTGGAAAAGACCCTAATGCTGGGAAAGATTGAAGGCAGGAGGAGAAGGAAGTGGCAGAGGATGAGATGGTTAAATAGCACTATGGACTCAATGGGCATGAATTTGAGCAAACTTCAGAAGATAGCGAAGGACAGGCGAGCCTGGTGGGCTGCAGTCCATGGGGTCCCAAAGAGTCAGACACGACTTAGCTACTGAATAACAACAACAAACATAGGGAGGTTGTGAGGGTTACAGAAAATAAGGACTGTGAGCCCCCCAGGTTCCTTCTCCTCTGTTCTTTGTGAGTTTCCTCCAGCTTCATGGCAGCAGCTCCCCTACCACCGGTCCCAGGGTCCCCATCTCTCCACCCCCATCTTTCTGTCTTCCCTTGTCTCTCATCCCAACCTCTTTGCTTCTCCAAGTCCTCAGCCACTCATACACACTAAGACCTGATTCTTCATGATGACAGCTATTCTTCAGCTTTTAGTAAGAAGGACATTGGTGCCCATCAAGAAGGTAACAAACCCAGGGAAGTGAAGCTTGAGGTGGGGTATTTTCACTCCTTCACACCTTCAGCCCACCTGCTTGGAACTCAGCCTCCTGGTGATGTGGGCAGGAATCTCTCTCCCCATGGGGCCTCCCTTACCTGCAAGAACATTCCATAGACAGATGCCCCCAGGGCCGTTGACTGCCCGGTATGGAACTTGGATCATGTTGAGAATGGCAAAGCCCATGCTGACCAGAGCCAGCGCCAAGGCCAAGAAGAGGAGCAGCAGAAGTGTGACATGGAGGCCTGCGTTGAGCTCCTTCACCAGGTGTGGGAAGACTGCAGAAACAAGACACAGCCAACACATTAGCCTCAGAGCTCAGCTCAAGGGTACATGGCCCAGGCTGCTGACTATGAAGGCGTTAGTACAGCAGAGTGAGGGCAAGGCAGCAAGCACTGGGCTTCCAAAAAGCAAGAGACTTCCCAGATAAATTTACCCCTTATCAGTTGCCTAACAATCTTCGCTTCCTTAGGGTGGATGCAAAATCAGAATATACCCCAGCTGGGTGTTTAAGCTGCATTGGCCTTGCGGCTCTGGGATCTGGTTTGAATTGATCCACACAAGCCCCAGGGGGTGTCTCTTTAGCAAAGGAGCCTGGCACGAGAAGCAGTCTAAGAAGGCTGATCACAAAGCTTTCATCAGGGTCAGAGTGTTGTTTGTCCAAATCTTTTGCAACCCCATGAACTGCAGCCCACCAGGCTCCTCCGTGCATGGGATTCTCCAGGCAAGAAGACTGGAGTGGATAGCCATTTCCTTCTCCAGGGGATCTTCCTGACCCAGGGATCGAACTTAGGTCTCCTTCATTACACATGGATTATTTACTGTCTGAGGCACCAGGGAAGCCCCATAGTCCTATATACCATATGGTATATAGAGTTGAGAGTCACTGGCTTCAGTTATTATATATGAATGATTTAAAACAATGAAAGCGGGGACTTCCCTGGTGGTCCAGTAGGTTAAGACTTGGTCTTCCTGTTCAGGGGGTGCAGGTTTAATGCCTGGCTGGGAGAGCTAAGATCCCACATGCCTCATGGCCAGAAAAACAAAGCATAAAACAGAAGCAATGATGTAACAAATTCAATAAAGACTTAAAAAAATAAAACGATGAAAGCTAAAAAAATAAATAAAAACACCTGGGCAAGCCCCTTCCTCTGCAACTACTCTGAGGTTTCTACTGAACACTTCCTGGTCTAACCTGGGTCCATCCTGTGCACTCCCGCATCCCTGCTTCACTACTTGGCACCAAACTGACCAGCCCGTCTCCCACCCCAACTGAGAACCAGGACTCAAAGCTTTCCTGGCTCCACTCTCTGCCTGACCCCGTCCCCCCGCTCCTTTGCTGGCTCACCTGCTCATTTTTATTCAGAGAAGGCTGGTGTCTGCCAAGTCTGAGAACAAGAATTTTTTTCCCTTTAAAGTGTCCTTTCCACTCAGAAGTTTCCAGACACAGCACAGTTACATCTTTAGTTCTGATCGAATTTTCCTTTTAGTTTTTTATTTCCATGTGTATTTATCTTCATGTGGTTATCTCCTCGGCCTGAGAAACTTTACCCTGGAAAATGAACTCCTTCCCATGGGACTTTTCCCTGTAGGACTTCTCATTTTCATTTCCATTCCTTATATCTCAGTGTCCTTTAGATTTTTATTTTTTATTGCAGACTCTCAGCATTTTTTTTTTTCATTCCAAACGTGGTAGCTTGTGCCTGATTACCTAATTGTTTCCTTATCCCCTTACTTGCTCATGCAATCCTTAGGACATATGACCAGCATAATAATCCTCACCAAACACTTAAAATAGAAAATCATCACCTATGTGATTGGCAAAGACCAAAGGTTCGCTAATACACGGTGTTGACGAAGGTATAGGGAAGGAGATGCTGTCAAACCTGGTAGTGATATTAATTTATACAACTTTCTTTGCGAGGAATTTGGCAGCATGTCTCACTGAAATTCCACTTCTAGGAAAAGCACTCCCACATGTGCTCAAAGCTGTATGTGTGTGTGTGTGTGTGTGTGTGTGTGTGTATCAGATATTCCTTAAAGTAGCAAAAGGTTGGAGAGAAACGAAAATATGAATTGGTGCTGTGCTGATTCCTGTCCAACTCTTTTCAACCCCATGGACTGTAGCCCCCCAGGCTCCTCTGTCCATGAAATTTCCCATGCAAGAATACTGGAATGGGTTGCCATTTCCTCCTCTAGGGGAATCTTTCCAACACAGGGATAGAACCCATGTCTCCTGCATCTGCCGCATTGGCAGGCAGATTCTTTACCATTGAACCACCTGGGAAGCCCATGAATCAATAGGAGACTGATTTAATTAATTAAAGCACAGTTCACACAATATAGCTTTTGAAAAGAATTAATCATATCCATGTACTGGTATTAAATCATCTCCAGATTTGATCTAATAAAAAATCGAGAAATAACCATTACTATGATGGGCAAGGGCATTTTGGGGCATATGAAGTGATATGGGGGCTTCCCAGGTGGCACTGGTCCTAAAGAACCTGCCTGCTAACGCAGGAGATGTAAGAGATGCAGGTTTGATCCCTGGGTTGGGAAGATTCCCTGGAGGAGGGCATGGCGACCCACTCCAGTATTCTTGCCTGGAGAATCTCATGGACAGGCGAGCCTGGTGGGCTGCAGTCCATGGGGTCACAAAGAGTCAGACATGACTGAAGGGATTTAGCACACACACACAGCATAGCAGGAAAATCAGATAACTTGGATAAGCAAAGATGTAAAAATTTAGTGCTTGCAGAGCTGAAATTCTAGAAGCTTTACTTTGAATTTTCCTTTTTAAAAAAGAAATTATTTATTGGCTGCGTCAGATCTTCATTTCAGCACGTGGGAGCTTCCATCTTTATTTGCTCCCTATACTGGGAGTGTTGAGTCTTAGCTCCTGAACCACCAGGCAAGTCCTGAATTTGAATAAGTATTCTTATTGTGTACATATAAAAGCTACCTTGCTTGAATCCCAGAAGTGATTAATCAACCTATCAGCATCTCAAATTAGATAATCATGTTATTATTACATAATTTGTAATACTCTAGAGAAGTCCAGAGGTCCTTTTTACCCCAGCAAGGCAAAAAATAATTAAAAAAAAATTGATACATTAGATTTCATTAAAGTGGAAAAATTCTGCCTTATGAAAGACAGTGTCAAAAAAAACAACAACACGGTCACTGAATGGGAGAAAATATTTGCAAAAGACACATCTGAGAGAGGACTGTTATCTAAAATAGACAGTAATAAGAAAAGTGTGAGAGCTGAAGTCAGTTACAGGTCTGGCTGTGGATGGAATGTTTTGGGGTGAGAGGTGACGAGGGCCCCAGCAAATTGAAAATGATCAAGCACATACTACCTTTCAGGCATTACATCAGCTGCTTTTACAGAAATTATTTTCTTTATTGGTTTCTCTGATCCTCAGTTTCCTCATCAGTTAGATGGGCATCAGTAAGATCTCCTTTCCAGCGCAGAAATGGATGAAGGAAATGAACAAAGAAGGAAGCTTGTAACACTCATGTGTCACTGCTCAGGGATCACTTACTGCCTTTCTCTTTCCCGGATGGAAAGCTTCTAATGGCAGACACGCCTCTGTTTAGTTCATCCCTGTTTTCCTCGAATATCAGGCCCACAAATACTCTACAATACGGGTGAATATGTGAACGTGGCTAAATAAGCATCTGTCTCTTTCTTTCCACTCAAATGGCTAGGTTGTTTTGCTTTTATTTCAGAAAGTCTGGGTATAAACAAGGATCTTAATCATGATTGTGCTGCATATGTGAGTGCTTATATATGTGCTCAGTCGCTCAGTTGTTCCAACTCTTTGCAACCTCATGGCCTGTAGCCCACCAGGCTCCTCTGTCCACAGGATTTCCCAAGGAAGAATACTACAGTGGGTTGCCATTTCCTTCTCCAGGGGATTTTCCCTACCTAGGGATTGAACCTGAGGTCTCTTGAGTCTCCTGCATCGGCAGGCAGATTCTTTACTGCTGAACTAGCTGGGAAGTCATCCTGTATATATAGCTCTTTGCTTTTCTCCCTGGTTGATTTGGAAACTGACCTTCCTGGGTGACTCTAGGGGAGACCCCTCTGAAGGTGGGAATGGAGGCTGTTTGTCTTACAAGACCTAACCAAACCCTCCTACTCCAGTTTACAAAGCACTTTCACACCCACCCCCCAATTCTCCTGATCTGCACACAGGCCCTAGGAGCAGGATTTTTTTTAAATTTCTATGGATAGTAGTAGGTAAATCCTGATTCTGTCTTGGGGGTGGTGGGCTCTGATGCACCCCCTAGGTACCTCACACAGGTAGATGATGTTGGCTCTAGGAGCTGTACATCTAAAGGTAGAAATATACTCTGCTTTCTCTTCAAATCATATAAATCTTTCACCTTTTACTAAAGGTAGCAAGACTCACTTCTGATGAGAATATCCAATACAGAATAAAAACTTTGCAAATTATCTACAACTGTTTAAAAAATTGTGCATCTCCCACTTTTTTTTTTTTTGTATAAGTGGTTTGAAATAACCTTAATGATACCAATAATTTTTTTTTTCCCCTGAACCATTTGAGGGTACATTGCTCCTTCAACCCTGAGTACTTCAGGGGCAGTTTCCTCAAAAAGGGCATTCTCTTTGACAACCATGATACAATTATGAAAATCATTAGGTCAACACTGGCGTATGACTGGTGTTTAATCCTGATGCCCAGTTCAAGTTCCATCGATTATCCTAGTGACGTCATTTACAGTAAATGGACCCAGCTCAGAACCGAGTACTGCACACAGTTGTCATCATTTCCTTTTAGCCTGTCCTATTTCTTTGTTATATTTTTTTATTTATTCATGTTAAATGTGTTTTCAGCTTTCTATGTAATTTTTTATTACATTTTATGGGAGTATAGTTGCTTTACAATGTGGTGGTTAGTTTCTACTGTACAGCACCATCAGATTTGCTGATATGTTTTATCCCCTCATATTCTTAAAAGACCTAGCTATTTTTTCAGTATCCCTTGTCCAGTTTAATTTCTGGGTAAATATAAATATTCCCCAAGATTTTTCTTATTGCTATACCTAACAATTTTTAGTATATATATATCCTTCGTGTATATAAGTGAAGCCAATTTGTATTATTTATCAGTGGTTCCAGTTTTCTCTCTTTATATGTTTAAGAAGATACTCTGGCTAAAGAAAGAAAGTGAAGTCGCTCACTTGTGTCTGACTCTTTGCGACCCCATGGACCGTAGCCTACCAGACTCTTCCATCCATGGAATTTTCCAGGCAAGAGTACTGGAGTGGGTTGCCATTTCCTTCTCCACTAAAATCCTGACATATAGAAATCAAATAATGAATAAAATTCCTTATTCCCTTGTTTTTCCATTATGTGGGTTACTTATGTATTTGTAGGCTACTGTTCTTGCTGGTAATCTGTTTTATTCTGAAGACATGCAGAATATTGGCCTTTTGGGGTTGGCTTTTCCTTCCCAGAGGACCCTTCATACGCTGGGCTTGGATTCCTGCTCTGTTTACACGCAGAGAGGCTCTGACGTGACCTGGATGTCCGCCTGGCCAGGTCGGTACCTGCTCAAGTTCACAGTCAGCAGCTGTGCCCGAGCTCTCCCTGCCAGGAAACAATGGGTTCGGGCTTTGAACCCAGGTAGCCTGATTCCAGTGCTCGGATGTAGAGCTCTTTGGCTTTTTCTTAGACTCTGAAACTTTTATATTAATATAAACAGAAGTGTAAGTCTCATTTCAGCAGCTGGTCTACACTTGCAGGCTAGACTGGCTGAGTGCACCCCAGTTGCATGGCCTGCATCTGAAGTCTGACACTGTTTCCTGGCTGGTTGACCTCATGCAAGTTAGGTAATGAAATCTCCGAGTGTCCGTGTGTAACCCTTTGCAAAATGGAAATGTTAACAATGCCTTCTTTATAAATTTGTTACAAGGCTTAAGAGAGATAAACCATGGAAAGCATTCTGTAGAATGTCTGACACAAGTAAGCACTCAATATATTAATAGTGATTATTCAAAAAGGTAACTACAAAGATCTACAAATCTCTGCAGAAAGAAAAAAAAAAAAGATCTTTTCTTGATGCTGAACAAGAGTAAGTCCTTGGCTTACTGTGGATTTTGTCATCATGCCTTCGACTGAAGCGGCTCTTCAATTCTGCATTTAGACACAAGCCTACTCCAGTATTCTTGCCTGGAAAACCCCATGGGCAGAGGAACCTGGTGGGTGGGCCACAGTCCATGGGGTCGCAAAGAGTTCGACAGGCTGACAGAGCGCGCGTGCACGCACCCCATACAAGTATTTACAAATAAGCGTTCTACAGCAGCTCTGCGGCCGCAGTATACTCACTCGTGAACTGGGACTGGCGGCCCCCCAGCCCGCACTGCCGCACCTTACAACCGCGGAAGAGTCCGTAGTAAATGTCTCCGATGAATTTGACCAGCTCTGGATCCGTGGCGTTGACGAGGTCCACTCCCGTCTGACAGAGGATTTTCCCACTCAGCCAGTGGGGCAGTGCCAGGGCAACGATGATCAGGATGAAGGAGGAGAAGCTGAGCAGAGAAGCCAGCCCGTACCACGCCTTTTTGAACCATCCAGGCATGCTGCTGAGTGCAGGTCATGCTCCAGGGGGCCCAGCAACACCGGGGGTCCTCAGCATCTTCCAGACACTGGGTGATCCACTGCTTCAGGGTTGGCTCTTCCAGACGCCGGCTCAAGAGTTCAGGTGCGTGTCCTGGTCCTCCCTCAGCACCTGCCCCCACAGCCCATGTTTACTACAACCACAGGGGAAGTGTCTACAGGGACGTCTTCACCTGACTGCAGTGTGGAGGAGTGTGTTACCCAGGAAGTAACCCTATATCTTCCACTAGACTAAGGTTTCAGAAGACAGTTTAACTGTTCTTCATTTCGAGTATTTGAATAACCCTACTGTGGCTCTCTTAAGGACGAAGGAGCTATTAGCAGGCAAAATCAGGTAGATCTGAGTCTAAAGAGACAACAAGCAGTCTCACAAAATGCAAACGGTAGAAGGAAAACAAAGATGGAAAGACTAGCCTTTGAATGTTGCCAACAATGCGTGGTATCAGATGTTGATCTCTTTGATGCGTGCCTGGGCATTGCTTTCTCTGAAATGTCACTGCTGTCAGAACCCCTAGAAGTGTTATTAACACCATGAAATGACCTCTGTTCTCAACCCTTTTAATTGAAATGCGTAAGCAAGGTTTTATGATTCTTGAATTTATCACTGGGTGGATCCACTGTGGGTAAAATTGCAGCTTTGAGATGGCTGGGGCAGCCTGGACCCAACACTTAAGTACACACACACACACACACACACACACACACCCCCACACCCTCTTTATCCTTCACAGGTCATGTCATCTGCATGGGAAAGTGTTTTTCTAATGTTTTAGCAAATAATCTCCCATCACCCTGCTGGGGTCTTTGTGTCTTCTGGTAGTGAAGATCCCCTGGAGGAGGAAATGGCAACCCCCTCCTGTATTCTTCCCTGGAGCATCCCTTGGACAGAGGAGCCTGGGGGGCTACAGTCCCTGGAGTCGCAAGGAGTGGGACAAGACTGAAAGACTGAGCACAGAGTAGTGAAGGTATGTCACTTCCTTTTCACTTACAGGCACAAGGAATGCAATATTCCCTAATTTCTATCTTACAAGGTGCATTTAAAGTTTTAATTTTTAGACAATTGCCGAATGTCAACTTCATGTCACGTGAGGCTGGCAACAGCCACTCAGATAGGTTTGGGGGCAGAGTGGGGTTGACATGGCCCAGTGAAATTCCTCCTTTGGTCTCAGATCTCTGGAGGGGGTCCTGGGGGTTGCATTGTTAACCAACAGGAGTTCAGGGAACCAGGCTCACCCCTGCTGGTGCTGCAACCCATTGTGGGGGGCAGGGGACGGGCCTTTCCAGACACTTCTTTCCTGAGGAAACTGAAGGTCTGAGTTGGGGCTGGAGATCAGGTCTTTGAAATGCTTCTTCATCACAATGACCTTGACATAGCAATTTTTTTTTTTCTGGTAATGAACAACATACTGTGAAATGAAAATACGTCCTGCCATATCAATAAACAAGGAATGAAGCAGCCATCAGTGATTGCTGGCCTCCAAAGGTGAATGAGGGCTCCCCAAACTAATTGTGACCCATGTCATCCAGTGGATGTAGCGGCTCCTCCCCAGGCTTCCCCCAGCCCCAACTGCTGAGGAGCTGGGAGAGTGCAAGAAGCAAGGTGAATAAGGAAACAGGATTGGCCCCAGATAGCTGAGGTGCATATGAAAGGAATGAATTCAGTGAGTACAGAGGCTTGCTTCTTCCCAGACATAGAAAGCCAAGTTCCTTAACTTGATACCTGATCTTTGATGTTCAGATTGCCTGCTCCCTTTGTTGCAAACTTATATGTAGCCTGACTTTCCCTCCTGCTTCCTGGGAGCAGTTTTCTCAGAGCTACTGAGATGCTGTCTCCCAGGTTCTGAGTCCTAAACTTGACCACCAAATAAAATAACTAATTTCAGGTTGTGAAAATATTTTTTAGTCGACAATTCATATAACAGGGCTTCCCAGGTGGCGCTAGTGGTAAAGAATCCACCTGCTAATGCAGGAGACAGACAAGACACAGGTTTGATCCCCAGGTGGGGAAGATCCCCTAGAGTTGTTCTTTTTTCAGTCTCTAAGCCATGTCCGATTCTTTGTGACCCCGTGAACTGCAGCACACCAGGCTTCCCTGTCCTTAACTATCTCCCTGAGTTTGCTCAAACTCGTGTCCATTGAGTGGGTGATGTCATCCAACCATCTCATTCTCCGTCACTCCTTTCTCCTCTTACCCTAGAGTAGGAAAAGGCAACCCACTCCAGTATTCTTGCCAGGATAATCCCATGGACAGAGGAGCCTGGTGGGCTACAATCCATGGGATCCCAACAGTCGGACACGACTGAGCAACACACATACAACACACACACACCCAAGCTGTCACGGGCTTGTTGTGCAAAGTAAAATGAAACAGCACTTGGAGATCATGTCTCTCTCTCTCTCACACACACACACACACACACACCACTTGGAGATCTCTTCACGCACACACACACAACCTGTCTCAGGCTTGTTGTGCAAAGGAAAATGAAACAGCACTTGGAGATCACGTTTCCCAGTGGGTGTCACGCCAGGGCGTTACTGAATAAAGAGTGCCCTCCTGCGCTCGGGGCGGGGGCAGGCCGAGCTCCGGCGAGTGGCGCGCGCTAGGCGGCAGCAGCGGGCTGGGCTGGGGCGCGGCCGCCGCGCGGGTCCCTCTTGGCCCGGAGGGCGGTCGGGGCGGGGCGGGGCGGGGCGGGGCGCCGCGTCCGCAATCCGGGCGGCGGCGGCAGCGGCAGCCGAACGCGGCGGAGGGATGGCGGCGGCCGCGGGCGAGGCGCGCCGGGTGGTGGTGTACGGCGGCCGGGGCGCGCTGGGCTCGCGATGCGTGCAGGCCTTCCGGGCCCGCAACTGGGTAATTCGGCGGGCTGGCGCGGAGGGGCCTTCGGGCGCCGCGATGCAGGGCGGTCTGGAAGGGAGCTGGGGGCCGCTGAACCCCCGAGACGTGAGTGCTCGCAGGTGCTCGCACAGGTCGACACGTCTGCGTGCGCACCCGGGCCGAGGTGCAGGGCCTTGCTCTGCCGGGAGGCTGGCGCAGGGGGCTCTGCTCTCCGGCCTCTGCGCGGTCCGGAGTGTCGGGCGTGATTCAGGACAGACCAGAACCGGAGGGAGAGGTCACGGGAGGGAAGGATCTGAAATCACTGCCTTGTTCACGGCCACTGGGGTTACTAGCCCTGTGACCCTGAACTGACCGCTTCATGTTAGCGAGCCTCACTTTCCCCATCTGTAAAATGGGGGTACTAATTGTATTTATTTCTTAGAGGTGTTATGAGGATTAAATAATCGGTGTCATTACGCATAAGTTGTAAATTACCTGACGCTGGTAAAAGCTATTTAAATGTTAGCTACTATTGATATACATATGTTATTGATATATACCTGCTCAGTTGCTTCAGTCGTGTCCGACTTTTTACGACCCAGTGGACTGTAGCCCGCCAGGCTCTTCTGTCCATGGAATTCTTCTCTAGGCAAGAATACTGGAGTGGGTTGTCATTTCCTTGTCCAGGAGATCTTCCTGACCCAGGGATCAAACCCGCATCTCTTGTTTTGGCATGGTTTTTTTTTTTTTTTTTAAATCACTAGCGCCACGTGGGAAACCCCCTATTGATATATATCCCTGTTCCATTAGCTTCCCTTGTATGTGATATTTTGAAAGCTTGCAAATGCCTTTTGTTTGGCAAAGTCTACTTGGAGTACTTGGCATCATGGGTAGGAGGGGCGCTTGTCACCGAGCCAGGGACCCTGCCCCCTGCCCTCTGCCCCTAGCCCGCCCCGCGAATTCCAGGTGGAGACTCCGCCCACAGTGTCTTCAGTTGCAGCGGCTTCTTGCTCAGAGACCCCCCGCTGTAGCTCCGGGAGCTTTCCTGGGGGTTTACTTGCCCGCAGCAGCAGCAGCCTGGGACCAAGGAGAAAGGCAGCCAGGGTTTTCATCTCGTATTAGTGTAGGAATATGCTTCGAAGGGTTCTGAATACCCACCATTTACCTGTCTTGAGATGTCTTCCCAGGTCTGCAGGAGGGGTGGGTGGTGACCATGGAACATTTAAGGACTGCCGGCCCAGGGCCAGGCACTAAGCTCCTGCACATCAGAGCCCCTCCATAGTCTTAGTTCCATTTAGTCTTTCCAGTAACGTTAATACAGAGTTAAAACATGTATATAGAGAATCTAGAAAAATGGTACAGATCCCTAGAGATCAAACCAGTTAATCCTAAAGGAAATCAATCCTAATATTCATTGGAAGGACTGATGCTGAAGCTGAAGCTCCAATACTGTGGCCACCTGATGTGAAGAGTTGACTCATTAGAAAAGACTCTGATGCTGGGAAAGACTGAGGGCAGGAGGAGAAGGGGGCGACAGAGGACTAGGTGGACACGAGTTTGAGCAAGCTCCGAGAGTTGGTGAAGAACAGGGAAGCCTGGGGTGCCACAGTGCATGGGGTTCCAAAGAGTAGGACACAACTGAGCAGCTGAACAAACAAAGCAAATAGCTGATTCAGGCTGTTGTGCAGCAGAAGCTAACACAACATTGTAAAGCAGTTATCCTCCAATTAAAAATACAGGGCTCCTGTATCTGTGTGTTACAGGTGCAGGGGCTGTGCTTCCTCTCGGGGTGGGGGCGGGGGGTGAACGGTGGCTGTCCTTTCACGTGGTCAGTCTGGAGAGCTGACCTACCCGTGGCTCTGTCTTTCCCTCCCTTCCTTCCTGGGAGCTCTGGGGGCTCTGGGATGGAGCTCTTTCTTTGTCTCAGTACCCTCCTCGCTGTGACACAGAGCAGTGAGTGTTTTGAATGGATGCTGTGTTCTTCAAAGCTTGTAGGGGAGATGTTTATCTCTGGGGCCTTCAGACTGCAGGGCCCTGGAGCTTTCTAAGTCAGCACCGAGCGTCAGCAGCCGATGTTGTTCAGTCGCTCGGTTGTGTCCTACTCTGGGACCCCATGGACTGCGGCATGCCAGGCTCCTCTGTCCTCTCCCAGAGTTTGCTCAAACCCTTATCCATTGAGTCTGTGATGCCACTCATCCACCGTAGCATCCTGCATTTCATTTAATTCTGTCACTAACCCTGTTGATTGCTGACAGCCCACATTTTGCATGGGAGGAACCTCTGCCGAGTGGGTGGATGAGAGAGTCGCTGTATGGCAGAACCAGGATTCAAACTCTGACCTGATATCCATGCCCACAGTCATCCTTTCGTGCCCTGGGACAGGGGTTGGAAAATTCCAGTTCTCCACGGGCTGGATCTTGCCTGGCGCCTGTTATCACAGAGCCCAAGAGCTAAAAAGGAGTTCCCCATTTTTAATTAGTGAAAAGAAATCCAAAGAAGAGTAGCCACATGTGAACATTATATAGAATTCATAATTCAGTGACTGATGTCTTCTCAGCACACAGCCAGGCTCTTTCATCGATTGCTGGGCTGTTTTCTGTGGCTGCTCTCTAGCTGTGATAGCAGAGTTGAGTAGTTGCAGCAGAGGCTGTATGGCCATCACAGCCTGAAAGACTTAGCCTCTGGCTCTTTAAGGAAAGATTTGCAAATCCCTGGTCTCGGGCAGCTCTGCACCAGCAGGGTTTAGCTTTCAGAGGTGAGAGTGGAAGGGGAAGAGGTGTTTGGAGGTACAGTGTACTGGCCTGGGGATCAGGAAGGGGTATGCTGGCCAAAGCCGGAAAGCCTTGCAAGGGATGCTAGAGGTCAATTGCTAGGTCCTTTCTCTAGTGGGTTTTCGCTTAAGCCTCTAACCTGTCTCCAACTCCAGCATGAATCTGTCATGCCTGACTGCCTCTTGACCAAACCTGTTTTCTCCTTCCTCCAGTGGGTTGCCAGCATCGACGTGCAGGAGAACGAAGAGGCCAGTGCCAACGTCGTGGTTAAAATGACGGACTCGTTCACGGAGCAGGCCGACCAGGTGATTCCAGGGAAGGACTGCATGTGGGGTGGGGAGCCCTGGGGAGAGGGCTCCAGGGCGGTGTGTTCTTCCGTCTTTCAGGTGTCTCTCTAATTATGAGAGCCATTGTGCTCATGGAGGGAAATTTGGAAAAAGTGGGAAAAAAAAAAAAAAAAGACAAGTAGCCCATGATCCATGTCTAGTTAGCTCACTAGTTAGTTCACATTTTGGCCCATTTTCTTGTGCTTCCTCTGCATACTATAAGTCTTACAGGTTGAGATAAATTCGTATTTTATAAGCTATGGTCAGCTTCTCTTTTTTCCATTTAACTTAGCTTGAATTCTTTCTCAAATCACTTAATAACACCTCTGTGTCAACTTGTAATTTTTCTTTGTATGGATTGGTCACAGTTTCTTTGGTTTGTGCTTGTACATTTAAACTTTTTTTGCAATTTTTCTTTTTTTACTCTAACTTCTTTTACTTACTAATGTTAAGAATACTGTGGTGAACATCTTCATCTCCCTCTCTTATTTATTGAAGATACATTCCAGAAAGCGGAGCTCCCCCTAAAAGCAAGAATACTAACAAACTAGGTCGTTTCCAATTATAAAGTGAAAGTGACAATGTTAGTCTCCGAGTCACGTCTGACTCTTTGCGACCCCGTAGACTGTTGTAGCCCACCAGGCTCTTCTGTCCGTGGGATTCTCCAGGCAAGTGTACTGGAGTGGCTAGCCACTCCCTTCTCCGGGGGAATCTTCCCAACCAGGCGTATTGTAAAGAAGTCAGGCGAAACCCTACAGCTATATAGATAAATTGTGAAATATCCCTCTTTCTCCCTGTGACTGTGTCCCTGAGGAGGAACTGTTGACAGTTCGTTGGATGTCTTGGTATAAGTATCTGAGATGCTCTTAAGCAGATCTGTATTTCTGGAAGAGCCCTTCCCACCAGCTGCATGAAGGATGTGCTATCTGTGGTCTTCATGCCAACCCTGCAGCCCACAGTCCAAGGAAACCTCCTAATGATTTCTGTGCTTAATGATGTTATTGGTTTTATTGGACTTAATAGGAAAACTCGGAGAAGGCAATGGCACCCCACTCCAGTACTCTTGCCTGGAAAATCCCATGGATGGAGGAGTCTGGTAGGCTGCAGTCCATGGGGTTGCTAAGAGTTGGACACGACTGAGCGACTTCACTTTCATTTTCACTTTCACGCATTGGAGAAGGAAATGGCAACCCACTCCAGTGTTTTTGCCTGGAGAATCCCAGGGACAGGGGAGCCTGGTGGGCCGCCGTCTATGGGGTCGCACAGAGTCGGACACGACTGAAGCGACTTAGCAGCAGCAGCAGGAAAACTCAGTATGGCTTTGTTGTGTGTCAGACATTGTAAGAAGTGTCTTATTTGCAATAAGCCACTTAATCTCTTTAACACCCCAAAACCAAGTGTCTCATCGTATCTCCCTTTTAGAAATGGTATGGAAGCCCCAAGTATTTGCTCAGACAGGTCGTAGGTAGCAGAGCCGGGATTTGAACCTGGGCTCTGGTAGGGGGTGGTGCCTGTGCTCTTAACTGCATGTTAAAGTTGCTTCTCAGCAGAATAGCTTTGTGTGAATAAAGCAATGAAAACTTAAACCAGATATGAGGGAGCCCCTGGGCGTGGACAGCTGCGGCTCCTGCAGCCATGGTCCTCTGCGGCCAGTGTCTCTCTTGCTCCTCTAGTTGCAGGTCTCTGATGTCTGCATCCCATTTCGGATGTGAAATTGTCCACATCTAAGACTTGACTATACGCTGCATCTTTAGGATGAAGATTGGGAAAAGCTTAGCTTTTAACATCTTTAACCCCTCCTGCGCCTTCTCGTCCCCTAGTTGCTCAATCAGGAATTTCTGGACAAACAGCATGACATCCAGGTTTTGAATCTAAAGCTCTAGAAGGGGAAGTCCAACCTTAGGACATGCAAATTAGGGCTTCCCAGGTGGCGCTAATGGGAAAGAACCCATCTGCCGGTGCGGGAGACTTGAGGTGCAGCTTCAGTCCCTGGGTGGGAAGATTCGCTGGAGGAGGGCATGGCAACCCACTCCAGTGCTCTTGCCTAGAGAATCCCATGGACAGAGGAGCCTGGCGGGCTATAGTCCATGGGGTCGAAATGAGTTGGACACGACTGAATGAGCCCCCATGCAGGCATATTTAAATTGGCCCCCTTAGGCTGAAAATTCACTAGTGACAGAAGATGAAGAAGTGAGAAAAAAACTAAACCTATAGAAGACTGTTGGATAGGCAGAAGGAAGAATTTAAGGGTGAGGAATTTTAAAATGCCTCATTTTAATTTTATTATAAAAATAGAACACAGAGGTGGTAAATGAAAAGAAAAAGACGAATCAAGCAGGAGCATTGTTGCTGTGGGTTCCGTGCTTCCCTAAAACGTAGAGCACAGATTGTGTGCAGGTACAGAGGTCAGGGGAGATAACGCAGCTGCTGGCAGATGAGATCTTGCTGTTGGCAATGGGATGTGGCTTAGAAATGAAGGGGAGGCAGCCAGGGAACCGGGGTAACAGGAGGAAGACCTCAAAAGCTAGACCAGGGTTATGTCAGGTACTTGCCAAGGGACGGTCAGGAATCTACTTAAATTGAAAGATTTTGGTATAGAATGTAGAGGAGAGGAAAGATTGGTTTTCATTGCCAAATCGGTCTCTATGAAAGAATAATTTATTTCTGGCCATGCCCCGTGGCTTGCGGGATCCTAGTTCGCAAACCAGGGATGGAACTCATGCCCCTGCAGTGGAAGCGTGGAGTCCTAACCATCGGACCGCCAGGCAGTTCCCCTGAAAGAGTGATCTGAGGCTCAGAAATTGTTAGGGAAAGCCGTCAGAGGCTGAAATGTTACTGCTGCGAGAATTCCACTGTCCTGTGTTAAGCTGCTTCTTTAGAAGCTTGATCTTAACAAAGTTGTTGACAGGGTATGATCCTTTGAGCCATTCCAGGAAAATATGGAAAAGATTCATGCATGATGGCCAGGGTTGTGTGTCTACTCAGGGTTTTGTTTTAATAAACTATAACAAAAGACATGTGTTTGTTTTTAACACCTTAAACATTTTAATCAAACAGAAGTAGAGAATTAAAATGAACCCCCATGTATTCATTGCTTACCAACATTTTGCCGTGAATTATTTTTTATTGCTTTTTTTTTTAAAGGAAAAAATTTCTTTTTGGCTTTGGTTTTTTTTTTTGGAGTTACAGTTAATGGGATGTTTGTATTGGAGGGAGAGTAGAATTGATTATCTCAGATTATGATTCTGTGATTGGCAAAGAAATTCTGGAAAGAAATATACCAGAAATCTAGCTATAGGCAGTGAAATCCTAGGTGATTTTTTTAAAAATGTGGAATGGTTCATGAATTTGTGTGTGATTTTTTTTTTAAACTTTTCCTATTTTATTTATTGTTTTATCCCAGGAATGTGTACGTCTCCACCCTTTAGAATATTCAGAAGACTCTAGGTTGCTTTATAAAAATCACACTGAAATGCAGTCAGGCTTTACTGTCCAAAATGTTCATTGTAAATTGGTCCTGCACCTGATTTTCAAAGTGTTAATTGCCAGGTACTGTGAGCTGACTTACAAAGAAGTGAAAGGTCAGTGGAGGTGACTATAGCAACGGCAGGCGTCAGCCTGTCGAGGTTTACCTAGCACCTGTGCGTCTTCTCTGGTCCTCTGTTTCAGGTGACAGCTGAGGTGGGGAAACTCCTGGGCACAGAGAAGGTGGACGCCATCCTTTGTGTGGCTGGAGGATGGGCCGGGGGCAATGCCAAGTCCAAGTGTGAGTCCTTTTCTGAGTTAATCTTTCACCTGCTCTGCTCTTTGTCCAGGTGCATGGGTCGGGCCTGTCCTATGTGCTAGGCCGGACGTTTTCCTGTCTGCCGCCCAGAATCTTTCTAGTTGCTGTAAGGTGGGGATCAACACCCCGTTCTACAGAGGAAGCAAAAAACCTCCCATAAAAGGGGTCAGGGGGCTTCCCTGGAGGCTCAGCAGTAAAGAATCCACCTGCAGTGCAGGAGCTGCAGGAGGCTGGGGTTCCATCCCTGGGTCACAAAGATCCCCTGGAGAAGGGAATGGCAACCCACTCCAGTACTCCTGCCTGGAGAATCCCATGGACAGAGGAGCCTGGCGGGTGCAGTCCACAGGGGGCAAAGAGTCAGACACGACTGAAGTGACTTAGCACACGCGGACGCTCAGAGGAGTTAGGGCAGAGGGGCCTTGAGATTAAAAAGGAGACAGGACGAAGTCAGCATGGTCCCCACCGCAGTCTTTCAGGGCTCGTTACTGGGATCTGGGAAAGTGAATGGAATGGAGAGATCATTCAGAAGTTCACAACTGAGCTTTTGTTGAAGCTGTGAGTTTATTTGCTATTTTTTTCTCGTGAACATTTTCAAATATACAGAAAAGATGAAAGAACCGTTCAGTGCACACCTTTATGCCCCTGTCGAGGTTCAGTCCTTGTTAATGTTTGCCATACTCACATTCTCGTGCTTTCTCGCACGCGTGTCCTCTGTGTGTGTATTTTTGCTGCTGTCGTTAATCATTTGAAAGTGCTTTGACACTTGACTGTATTTCAGTATGTGTCTCCAAGGATTAGGCCATTCTCTCGCGTTAGTGTAATACCATTCTCATACCTAAGGCAGTTACCAGTAATTCTGTAAGATTAATAGTACCAGCCCATGTTCCACTTACCTCAGTCTATTCCATAGCTGTTTCCCCTAGATTTATTCTAATCAGGGTTTATGTACGGCATTGTGTTATTGTTTGTGTCTCTCAATCTAGAATTTTTTTTTTTTCCCGTGATAGGCTTGGCAGGTCCAAAGCAGTTTCCATGTAGAATGCCCCCACCCTGAATGTGTCAGACCGTTTCTTTACAGTATCATTTACCTTGTTCCTCTGTCCCTGGTGTTTCCTGTGAGCTGGAAGGTAAGTCTGGAGAGTTGCTCAGATTCAGGTTAAATACTCTGGAGGTGAGGATGCTTCCTGAGTGATGTGGGCTTCACTCTGCACCCCTGTGAGTCCTCACCGTATCCCACGGCCTGCTCCGCCGTCCATCCAGAGTGATGCTGACTTTGATGCTGGGTCAGGCTTAAGGCAATAGATCTCCATCGTAAGGTCCATTTTTCTATTTGCAATTGTGCTTTGGCATCATGTATGAGTATCCTGTTCCCAAACACCTTGAGAAACCCAAATTCCCCAGAACTAGTGGCTGTAAACATCCACTGATAATCAGTCCCTCCACTGGGGCTTGGAAAATGGGAGTTTTCCAGTTCTATCATTGCTTCTACATTTATCAGCTGGAGTGATTTAAAAAGGAATTGATTTTCTGTGTGTGCATGCACGTGTGTGTGCTCAGTCACGTCCGACTCTTGGCGACCCCGTGGACTGTAGCCCGCCAGCCTCCTGTGTCCGTGGGATTCTCCAGGCAAGAATACTGGCGTGGGTTGCCATTTCCTTCTCCTTTCCTGCGAACCACACCTAAATGTGAAATTGTCAGTTTGTCCGTGGTCGGCTTGGCAGAACACCTGTTGGCCTTTTGCGTATTTTGGGAACAGGAAGTTATAATTGTGGGTTCACCCTTTTCTCCCCTAGTTCTTCTTAACGGGGAAATGCAGTGCCTTGGTCATCACCCACTGCAGACCCTCCTTCTGTATCAGGAGGGCTCTGTCTCTGGGTCACGGGTGCACTGGGTTCTGTGTATCCTGTGAGGGGGGAAGGGGATGGTCATTCAGCTGGTAATGTGACCTCCCTTACCAGTTGTTCCTCCTCACGTCTCTGGCGAGGCCAGAGGGTTAAAACAAATGCGAGATGGTTGTTATTTCAGCTTTCTTTTAAAGAGTCTTCAAAGTTGGCATTAAACTTTCAACCATAGAACACTGTCACTCCATGGAAGCCCTCTTTATGTCGTCATAGTCCCTGAGATCTTTTTATCACAGATAAAACTTGACTTAGACATATAGGTTCTACTTAAAAATCTGATGTCCTTTATTTATTTTTGTAATTTTAAAAATTATTTTTTTGGCCTTACCACGTGGCTTGTGGGATCTTAGTTCCCCGACCAGTGATCGAACCCAGACCCTTGGCCGTGAGAGCATGGAGTTCTAACCACTGGACCACCGGGGGAGTCCCCTAATGCCATTTATAAAGTAGGGCAGTGTTTGAATTAAAGCCAGTCCCACCTATCTGTTAGCAGTCCTCATTTATTGGTTGATGTTTACCAGTTTGGCTTCCCTGGTGGCTCAGATGGTAAAGAATCTGCCTGCAACGCAGGAGACCTGGGTTCAATCCCTGTGTTGGGAAGATCCCCTGGAGAAGGAAATGGCACCCCACTCCAGTATTCTTGCCTGGAGAATCCCATGGACAGAGGAGCCTGGTGGGCTACTGTTCATGGGGTCCAAAGAGTCAGACATGACTGAGTGACTAACACTAACCAGTTTGCAGGTGAGGAGGCTGAGGCTTGGGTGATCACGTGGCCTGGATTTGAACCTGCATCTCTGAGCACAAGCCCTGGGCTGTGTGTGTGTGTGTGTGTGTGTGTTAGATCTCCCTGCAGACCCAGAGTGGCCATGGGGGTTTCCTGGAGTGTTGGGTGCTGGGGGTCAAGCTCACCCTTCAGTTTCTTCCTTGTGAATGCTGACCTCGTGTGTCTCTTTGCTCAGCGCTCTTTAAAAACTGTGACCTGATGTGGAAGCAGAGCGTGTGGACATCCACCATCTCCAGCCACCTGGCCACCAAGCACCTCAAGGAAGGAGGCCTCCTGACCTTGGCAGGGGCCAGGGCCGCCCTGGACGGGACGCCCGGTGAGCCTCCGTTACCCCGTCTGTGAAATGGGAACGCTCACACTTTCTCGCTCGCTGGGGTGCTGAGTGCTTCCGTGGGAGGGGGAGTATTAGAGCCCTTTACCCTCCAGGGCTGTTTGCAGTTGGGTGGCTTTTGCTCCCTGTTAGGCCCACATTTTTTTAGGGGCAGCGCCCCTCATCTTTTCACAGGCATTGTCCTCACGGTCATGCTGGCCAAGGACCACTGTCCTCTGGCACCGGCTTGTCTCGTGTGTGTATGTCTGGGAACCACCCAGGGAATGGGTGGTGTTGCAGTGACTCTCACCTCATTAATATGGGCTTTTCCCTGGTAGCTCAGATGGTAAAGAATCCACCTGCAATGCAGGAGACCCAGGTTCAGTCTCTGGATCGGGAAGATTCCCTGGCGAAGGGAATGGCAACCCACTCCAGTTCTTGCCTGGAGAATTCAGATAATACTGAGTTGCGAAGTCACTTTAGTCATGTCCGACTCTGTGCGACCCCATAGATGGCAGCCCACCAGGCTCCCCCGTCCCTGGGATCCTCCAGGCAAGAACATGGAGTGGGTTGCCATTTCCTTCTCCAATGCGTGAAAGTGAAGTCGCTCAGTCCTGTCCAACTCTGAGCGACCCCATGGACTGCAGCCTACCAGGCTCCTCCATCCATGGGATTTCTCCGGCAGGAGTACTGGAGTTGGGTGCCATTGCCTTCTCCGAATACTGAGTGACTAACACTTGTACTGAAGTGCGGGCAGGGGATGGTTAAGACTTCACCATCTGAATTTAGTGAGGGGTTGGGGACAGTTCACTCTCCCTTTGGATTGGGATAAAGGGGTTTAAGCAGGGAGTGGGGAACATAGTTCAGGGAGCCAGGAACTGTCTCCACTACCTAAATTAAACTCTTATAAAAAAAGAGGGGAGTGTTTTTGGACCTCTTTAGTAAGTGGTGAAACCTTGAGCATCTTTTTGAGTTTTTGTGTAGTGAACTGAACTGTGAGGCTTTTACAAATTAATCATTTTTTTGCCACTCATTTTATTAGGTTTCACAGAGAAAGTGATCTTATAAATCCATGGCTCTTGCAATAATTCACACTGTGTAAATGTTCATTGGTAGTCTGGCTGAGATCTGATTTTTGTTAAAATCAGAGACTCGAGAGAGTAAATACAGAAATGAGTAATAGCTTGACATTGAAAAGAGAAAACCCTAGGACTGAAACACTAATTTTTCTGAAGGATGAAACAGCTTTCTAGCCTTGCTTTTGGTTTATTAGTATCATTCTTTGCTTATAGTTTCTGATACTGGTTAAGACTATAGGATCTGGAACTATACAGGTTGGTTTCGTATTGTGGTTTTGCCGTTTGGTCGCTGTGTGATATTTGGCTAATTACTTAACCTCTCTGAGCCTCAGTTTTGTCATTTGTATAATGAGAAGAAACAGTAATACCTCCTTTATATGGTGGTTGGGACTTGCACACATCTTAATGGATGTAAATGGTTTAAGACAGGTATTGCAGAGAGTCAGCGGTAAATGTGAACTGTTATTATTTACTCCAGCTTTCTTTTTGCTCAGTTACTTCTTCAGATGTTGATAAGTTTGTTCCTCTTTTAGCTCTTTAGTTAGATGTTGTTAAACTTATTTGAGTCATGAAATCTTTTTACTTCTATTCAGACTCCAGAAAAATCTGGGGAAGTCTATGAAAGCAGGCGATGAACAGGCTTAATAGTCCTTGAAAACCCAAGAAGAGGTATTCAAAAATGAAAAGGTTTTCATGTGGAAACATGCTGAGAACCACCCCCCGCCCCCAGCTCCTCTTTCCAAGGTTGTTTATTTGGGGACAGTCCACTGGAGGATAAACGGTATCCAAGAGATGGTGATCTCTCTCCTGTACCATTTAAGGATCTGTGCTGTGTTTAGAAACCAGTCTTTAGGGACTACACTGATCACTTTATCCTTATTTATCTTCTTGATGAAGTGCGTTCTTTCCCCATATTTTGCACATGATCCTCACCAGCATTGTACAAAATTCTGTGGAATTAAACCTTTAGGGCTACTCGTTGCTCCTTGCTTGTTTCCCCCCTCATCCGATTCCTTCCTTTCATGCTGTTTGAATGGGATGAAGAGAGAGTCCTGGGAGAAGAGAGAGTCAGATGAAATTCATGCGCTAGTTTGTTTAAAGCTGTTGGAATGGTGATTTTTCACTCATTTATTTGTTATAGTTTTTATTGGAGTATAGTTGCTTTAAAATGTTGTGTTGGTTTCCACTGCACAGCAAAGTGAATCAGCTATAGGTACACATACATCCCCCTCTTTTGGATCTTCTTCCCATTTAGGTCACCACGGAGCCCTGAGCTATATGGTGGGTTCTCTATTAGTTGTCTATTTTATACATAGTAGTGTATACACAGAGAAGGCAATGGCACCCCACTCCAGTACTCTTGCCTGGAAAATCCCATGGGCGGAGAAGCCTGGCAGGCTGCAGTCCATGGGGTCACACAGTCGGACACGACTGACGGATTTCACTTTCACTTTTCACTTTCATGCGTTGGAGAAGGAAATGGCAACACACTCCAGTGTTCTTGCCTGGAGAATCCCAGGGACGGGGGAGCCTGGTGGGCTGCCGTCTATGGGGTCGCACAGAGTCGGACACGACTGAAGCGACTTAGCAGCAGCAGCAGCAGCAGCGGTGTGTATCTGTTAATATATGCAATGTCAATCCCAGCCTCCCAACTCATCCCAACCCTTCCACTGGTTTATTTTAATTGCTACAGAGTTTGTTAGATCTTCATGCCATGGTCGGCCTTCTGCCCCTAATTAAGCCAAGAAAACCAGGCATGGTGAAATAATCTTCTTGTGCTTCTAAATAAAATTTTGAGACCTTGACCCTCTTTTGCAATTTGAGTCACTGTGGAAGCGGTTCAGTGATTGGCTGCTCCTCTGGGCTGTGAGTCCCACCTCCCACCAGACTCTGATGCCTCTTGAGCTGTTGTACTTTAAACAGCCGACCTGCTGGGTTTTTAGGGAGCGGCCGACCTTTGGAAGTAGTGGTTTTCTGAAGGCGGAGGGATGTTGGCAGCAGTGAGCCAACAATGTTCTTTGTTGCTGTGATGGCTGCGTTTAGTGCATCTACAGCTGGGTGCTGTGGGGTGCTTCTGAGACGAGAGAGACCTCGTGTGTCTGTGGGACAGATGGAGCCCTGTCCTGATAAGCTGTTACGTATAGACTGAGTAAGCAACAGGATCCTTCTGTATCACACAGGGAACTAGTCAATATCCTGTAATAAACCCTAATGGAAGAGGATATTAAAAAAGAATGCATATGTGTGTGTGTGTGTATATATATATATATATGGGGCTTCCCTGGTGGCTCAGTTGGTAAAGAATCTACCTGCAGTGCAGGCACCATGGGTGCAAGGCTTGGGTTGGGAAGATCCATGGATAAGAGAATGGCAACCCACTCTACTGTTCTTGCCTGGGAAATCCCATGGACAGAGGAGCCTGGTGGGCTACAGCCCATGGGGTCACTGGAGTTGGCCGTGACTTAGTGAGTAAACCACCACCATGTATGTGTGTGTGTGTATGTGTGTGTATGTATGTGTATGTGTGTGTATGTGTGTGTGTGTATATGTGTGTGTATGTGTGTGTGTATGTGTGTGTATATGTGTGTGTGTATGTGTGTGTATATATGTGTGTGTGTATGTGTGTGTGTGTGTATGTATGTGTGTGTGTGTGTGTATGTATGTGTGTGTGTGTATGTGTGTGTATATATGTGTGTGTGTATATGTGTGTGTGTATGTGTGTGTATATATGTGTGTGTGTGTGTGTGTGTGTGTGTGTGTGTATGTATGTATATGTCTGTGTGTGTGTGTGTAACTGAATCACTTTGCTGCACAGCAGAAATTAACACATTATAGGTCAACTATACTTCAGTTAAAAAAAAGAAAGACATGCCTCGCTTCTGTCAGCAAGCGTTCACTGACTGGTGGGGGAAAGGAAGGCCCATGGGAAGCAAGTATACGCATATGTTGCGATTGCTCAAATAGTGTGGTTTATTTTTTAATTAATTTTTTGGAGTCTAGTTGATTTTCAATGTGTTAGTTTCTGCTGTGCAGCACAGTGAGTCAGTTATGTATACACACACACACACGCATATACACATATAGCCACTCCTTTTTCGATTCTGTCCCATATAGGCCATTACAGTCATGAGTCCGGTGCTCTGTGCTGTACAGCAGCTCCTCCTGTCCTTCTGTTTTACATAGAGCGGTGTGTACGTGTCAGTCCCGGTCTCCCAATGTACCCCACCCCACCTCCCTCCCTTGATAACCATAAGTTTGTTTTCTGCATCTGTGTGTATTTCTGTGTTGTCAATACGTTTATTTGTATTGGGTTGGCCAAAGAGTTCGTTCGGGTTTTTCCATAACATTTTACAGAAAAACCCGAGGGCCCTTTTTGGCCAACCGCGTACTGTTTTAGATTCCACGTGTAAGCAGTCTCATGTGATTCAAATGGTGTCCTATAATGGGAGCCGGACCCCAGGGCACAGCACTTGTGTTAATATGATGGGCAACACGTATGGAGGCGCTCCCTGTCCTGGCCTAGAATTGAGTACTTTATCCCCATTTTTGCAGATGGGAAAACTGAGGGTTAGCAAGGTCTTGAGAAGCTGCCCAGGATTTCTGCAGTGGTGAATGGGAAGAGCTGGGCTTTGGACCTGCGCAGCCTGACCCTGAAGCCTGTACTTCAAACTGCTGTGCCAACCCACAGGGCACCCAGCGGTGAATGCTGGCTGCTCACAAGCTGTTATGGATTCAAGGGTTCAGAACCCTTGCCTGGCTTTTCATCTCTCTGCTGGCCTCAGTACGAGTCTATGTGTGAGCCTGGGCCTGTCCAAGCCTCCGTTTCCTTAGCAATAGAACTAGGATTAGCCTCATGGCTTCTCTGATAACCATTAAATGCCAGGTGAATAGTAGGTTATGTCCTTCCCAACTTCCAAAGATGTCCCTAGTTCTCTCTTCCCAGCCTCCTTGGGACCCTGGCATGCTGCCCTTTGGATGTGCCAGTGGTGGCCAGTGGTCCCTGAAATGTTTTCTCCCCGTTTCCCAGGGATGATCGGCTACGGCCTGGCCAAGGCCGCGGTTCACCAGCTCTGCCAGAGCCTGGCCGGGAAGAGCAGTGGCCTGCCGCCCGGGGCTGCAGCCGTCGCCCTGCTCCCGTAAGTGGCTGGGGGTCCCTCCACATCGACCCCCACCCAGGGTTAACGTGGGTCCTGGAGTCACTCCACACCAGGGATGAGTGCGTGCTGTCACCTCAGCCCCTGAGAGTCGTCAAAGGCCCTGACGACACTTGTTTGGCTTTTGGATTATCTGGGCTTTCCCGGATGGTTGCTTAGCTGATGGGATGGGTCTTCCTGGCCTGCGTCTTCCTCATTTTCTGTCCTTCTGTCCCTCTTGATTAAGAAATAGTGGACACATTTAATTTTAATATCTGTAGCTCTGTCTTTCAAGTCATGTTAAGGTCAGCATGGAAGAAAGACTCCTGTTTGGTCTGTGGGTGTGGGAAGAGAATTTGGGGAGAATTTGGGGAACTCTGGGAGATGTTTCTGGAAGGATTTCCAGACCAAAGACCTTGTCTCTTGGCTTTAGTCCTGAAAGATGATGTCGGTGGGCTGGGGCGCTGGACGGTCCTCTCACCTTTCATTCTGAGATTCTGTGACCTGGTCCCAGGGCTATGATTCTGAGTGATGTCCCAGGCCTGAAAGTTCTGGGAAAGGCATTCATTTCAGAATTCTGTATTCTGTTATTGAAAGTCATAAGATTCCCTGGAAAACAGTACACAATGAAGGATGAGGCTGTCTTCCCCCCATATTTAAAGAAATATTATTATTACACTTAAAAAAATCCTGAGAAATGAGTCTGCTGCATTTTAGGGAGGGAATGGAGACACAGGCAGAAAAAGAGTTTACTGCAGTAAAGACTGTTTTAGAAAAAGGCAAAACGTGGCTCTTACCCAGAGTGCCTTGCTGGCTCAGGGCTGGGCTGGGCTGTGGTCTCTGACCGGGGGCAGCTTCCCAGCCTCCCTGGTGAGCTTCGAGTGGTCTGTCCACGTCGGCGTGGTCACCCTTGGTGCCATCGTCTCCCGGGAGTGGGGACACACACGTGACAGGCTTGTCTCTGCTCTGCAGGGTCACCCTGGACACCCCGGTGAACAGGAAGTCAATGCCCGAAGCCGACTTCAGCTCCTGGACGCCCTTGGAGTTCCTGGTCGAGTGAGTATCGCAGTCACGTCACTGACTCAGTAGCTCACAGCCCTCGTGCCTCCCTCTTGCGGGTGAAAGGACAGGCCCGTGTTCTCCTGGCTTATCAATCAACTCGCTGCTCCATGAGGTCCTGACCTCCAAGGGCATCTCGCAACTCTGTGTGAACCTCGCAGGCTGGAGGGGTTAATGGTGCCTCCGCCTCCACCAGGAGTGGTTCAATTCCTCTAGGCCTCAGCCTCTCAGTCTGTACAATGGGGGTCCGTGATGACCTTTGGGAGGGTAAGCCGTCGTAGAGTGGGACAGGCTCCCAGCCCATGTCTGACCCACAGAAATGCTGTGTGAGCCCATCGCCTGGAACACTGGCTCTCTCTGTTAACAAGCACAGCTGCATGGAGTGAGCCACTGACCTGGGTGAGACCTCTGGCCCCACGTGTCTGAATTAGTGCCAAACCTCAGAAAAGTGTCCTTTGTCCCCCAGATCATATTCGGCCCCCAAGGCCCTTTGTGAATATGAGTGGCTTTGGAAGGTCAGGAGAGGATGCGCTTTCTGCTTGCTTGTGTTCACCTGGATCTCAGTTCCCCCAGACCCCTCTATTTAAGGGGGTGTTGAGCACATGTTCGCTGAGCACCCACTGGGGCTGGGGGCTGTGCTGCGCCTGGGGACGATGATGAGGGAGCAGGGACCACCTTGTCCAGCAGAGTGAGTGGTGAGCTGCCTGGATGGCTGTGTTCATATGGGATGTTTGTAGGCTTGCGATGTACTTCTGGTCTGAGGTTGCCTTTTATTTAGATGGAATTGGGAGATAGTTGCAACTTTTATGTTTGGAACAAGCGCTTACGTAGCACCTATGTGCCAAGCCATTTGACTTCATAACCCTGGTCTTATTAAATGCTTGTAGCAGGGGCCTCTTAAGTGGCTCGGTGGTAAAGAATCTGCCTGCCAATGTAGGAGACTCAGGAGATGGGAGTTCAATCCCTGGGTCAGGAAGAACCTCTGGAGGAGGACATAGCAACCCATTCCAGTATTCTTGCCTGGAAAAACCCCATGGATAGAGGAGCATAGCAGGCTACAGTCCGTGGGGTCACAAAGAGTCGGACATGACTTAGTGATGGAGCAACAGCAACAACAGCTTCCGTGTACCTACTCAGCCCCTGGTCCGTGGCAGCTCGAATGACTGGACGGCTGAAGGTCAGCTCTGGTCCAGCAGGTTTCTCATAGGCACTAAAGACCTCAGGAGCTCCTGAGGACTTTCTAGTGAAGGAGGGGCCACAGTCCCACCTGTGGATGGGGGATGTCAGAGCGGACAATATTCTCAACAGCAGGAGTTAATGCTTTAAAAATGACCAGGGGACTTCCCTGGCAGTCTAGTGGTTAAGACTATGTGTTCCCAATGCAGGGGCCACAAGTTCAGTTCCTGATAGGGGTACTAAGATCCCGCATGCAGTATGGTGTGGCCAAATTAAAAAATAAAAATTATCAGTCTCTTGTTCAGTTCAGTTCAGTTCAGTAGCTCAGTCGTGTCCTACTCTTTGTGATCCCATGAATCGCAGCACGCCAGGCCTCCCTGTCCATCACCAACTCCCGGAGTTCACTCAGACTCATGTCCATCGAGTCAGTGATGCCATCCAGCCATCTCATCCTCTGTCGTCCCCTTCTCCTCCTGCCCTCAATCCCTCCCAGCATCAGAGTCTTTTCCAATGAGTCAACTCTTCGCATGAGGTGGCCAAAGTACTGGACTTTCAGCTTTAGCATCATTAAACCTTAATAATTCCTTGTACCCTTTTTCTTTCCTCTTTTTTTTTTTTTTTTGGCAACTGCTAGATTTTATTGATATATAACTGACAATGATATGGATTGAAGGTATAGAGTTTGAGTTTTTATATTCACATACATTGTGAAAGGGCTTCCCTGGTGGTTCAGACAGTAAAGAATCTGCCTGCAATGCGGGAGATCTGGGTTCCCTCCCTGGCTCGGGAAGATCCTCTGTTGAAGGGAATGGCAACCCACTCCAGTATTCTTGCCTAGAGAATTCCACGGACAGAGGAGCCTGGCAGGCTGCCGTCCATTGGGGTCACAAAGAGTCGGACACGACTGAGTGACTGACACAAACACACACACACCGAACACAACTCCCCCAGGCAACCCACACCCCTCCCCACACAGAGCTGGTGATTAAATGCCCCATCCTGGCACCGGATGTGTTTTATTGCAGTACTGTGTTTTTTTAAATATCTTTTTCCATTGCATGGCACAGCCATGGATGCTCCATAAATGTTTGTTAAGAAAATAATAATAATTTTTTCTCTTTTTAACTTTCTGGGAGGTAATATAACAAAGTATAAAGTATTCTCCCCATGTCTCTCTCTCTTTTTTTCTAATTCTTTTTCCATTTATTCTGTTTTTTTAATTTAAATATATATTAAAAAGAATTTTACAATGTTGTGTTGGTTTCTGCCGTAACAACAATGCGAATCATCCCCTCTCTCCCTCTCCTCCCCCTTTCCCATCCCTCCTGGTCATCACAGAATGCCAGACTGGTGCCCATGTCTCTTAGGATGAACTCATGAAAATCTTTCTTTAATCACATAAAATCACTGTATTCCAACAACGCAGGAAAATAGCCAAGTGAAAACCTTGGCAAATCCTAACCACTCGGGAACTGCAGTCAGTGAAGTCCTAGAGTCACTGGGGATGTGGGTGTGTGTCCATGAGGCCTTGGAGTCTTTTTTAAAGCTGCTGCTTGGCCCTAATGTGAAGATAAGCCTGTGTCCAGATTTTTGCTTTTAGAATGTAAAGCTTTTCTTCTTTTTGTTCTAGAACCTTCCATGACTGGATCACAGAGAAGAATCGACCAAGCTCAGGAAGCCTAATCCAGGTGGTGACCACGGAGGGGAAGACAGAGCTTACCGCAGCATCTCTATAAGCTTCGTTTCACCGTCTGTCAGAAAAGTCATCAGTCCATCCGCACAGCCGAGTGTGGCCCTTGTTTTCTGTAATCCTGTTTGTGGGATGTGATTCTAAGTCCTGTTTTCCTCTCGCCTAATGTGCATTTGTTCTCCTAGGATGGTATCCAAGTTTGTGTGAAATAAAAGCATGTGAGGCTCACAGACAGCAGCGTGGGTCAGTGTTATCCACGAGATTTGGGAGGTCTCAGGACGACCCCCTCTGCGTTGGTGTCGTATTGAATTGCTTTTGAGACTCTGCGTCTGAGTCCCTGACCGTGGCTGTTGACCGACTCGTTCAGAGATTTGTTGGGAATGGGGACATTTGGAGCCTGACTTATTTCTGAATGTTGTGCCTGTATCACAGATGTAGTTTTCGTAGCCTCGAATTCATCTGCCTTAAAGCTCCTTCTGTGGTATAAGCAAAATCCTGTGGACTCTGTCAAGGTGTCTTTTTCCTGTGAAGTTGCCGAGTGCCCACTTGTGATGGTGTGGTGTTTACCCTCCTAATAAATGCACTTCGTTTATGGTATTGTCTTCTCTAATTGAAACGCATCTTATGAACGATCATGGGTGACTGCCCTAGAATCGTGGGCTGCCAGTGCTCTTTAGCTCTGCCAGTGCTCTTTAGTTCTAGAAAGGGGGTTGGATTCAAACCCTGAAATAAGTGTTTTCAGCACAGTGGCAAGAGGCACGATTGCCTCACAGGCGTACTGGAATCTGCAGGGTGGCCCGTGCGTTTAGAAGCAGGGCTCCTTGTGACTTCACACAGGCTGCTCTGAGAACTGGTGGTGCAGTGCGACCCCTTTGACAGGTGGCGAAACTGAGGCCCACAGCAGTGCCTTGTCATCCTCACAGTCAGTAGGTATCAGAGTGAGCCCGAACCCCAGTCACCAGATGGTTGAAGTTCACAGAGGCCTTTACCATGTTTGTCCTCTCCTTAATTCTTTTAAAGACTTTTTTTTTCATCGAAATAAAATTCATATAACATAAAATTGGCCATTTTAAAGTGAAAAATTTGGTGGCATTTACTATGTTCACGGTGGTCTGGTGACCACCTCTGTCTGGTTCCCAAACGTGTTCATCATCCCCAAATCCAGCTCCTTAGCCGCCAAGCAGTCATTCTCTTCCTCCCGCCCCAGCCCCTGGCAGCCAACAGTCTGCTCTCTGTCTGCGTGAATTTACCTGTTCCGAATGTTTCAGAATGTAAATGCAGTCGTGCACAATGTAGACTTCTGTGTCTGACTACTTCTACTTCCCGGGTGGCTCAGTGGATGAAGAATCCACCCGCCACTGCAGGAAACGTGGGAGACATGGGTTGGATCCCTGTGTTGGAAGATCCCCTGGAGGAGAAAATGGCAACCCACTCCAGTATTCTTGCCTGGGAAATCCCATGGGCAGAGGAGCCGGGCAGGCTCTACAGTCCATGGGATCATAGTCAGACATGACTGCGCACACGCGTGGATTTTACTTAGCATGTTTTCAGGGTTCATCCACCATGTGTGCTTAGTCACACAGTCAAGTTCATATCCTTGGGAGACGATTTTATGAGCCCAATTCTTGCAAGAACCATACCCTTAGACCAACAAGCCCCATAATTAGGATGAGATGAGGTCACAGGGTGAAGCCCTCATGAACGGGATTAGTGTCCTTATGAGAGTCCTGGACACCTCGCTTCCCTCTGCTCTGATCTCCACCATGGGTGGGCACAACGAGAAGCCGGCCATTGCAGCTGAGAAGCAGGTCCACACCAGGACCCAGACATGCTGGCCACCCGGTCTCAGGCTTCCAGCTCCCAGAACCTCCAGAGCATATATTTCTGTCATTTATAAGCCACCCCATCCAAGGTAGTTTGTTACAGCTGCCTGAACTAAGACACTAGAAAACATAAAATGTGTGCAGACAAGAGAAGATGACCAGGGACTGAGCTCTCTTAAAATTGGAAAGAAGAGGGAAACTCAGCAAAGGACACTGGAGGGAACAACCGATCGGCGGAATGTGCTGTCTTAGGAGTAAAGTGAAGAAAGCATATTGAGGTGGAAAGAATGCACAGGCCAGATGCTGCTGAGAAGTTAAGGAAGGCGACCGCTAGAAACAGACCATTGGACTTAGCGGCAGGGAGATCACGGATGACGCTGGCAAGCACTTTCAGTGGAGTGGTGGGGGTCAAAGATTCGAGCAAGCTTCAGAGAGGGCTTCCCTGGTGGCTCAGACAGTAAAGAATCTGCAGTGCAGGAGACTTTGGTTCAGTCGCTGGGTCGGGCAGATCTGCTGGAGAAGGGAATGGCAACCCCCTCCAGGATTCTTGCCTGGAGAATCCCATGGACAGAGGAGCCTGGAGGGCTACAGTCGTTTGGGTCACAGAGAATCAGACGACTGGGTGACTAACACTTCCACATCAGAGAGCAGGGAAGAGAGGGGATGAGTGTGTAGACGCCTCTGTCTCGGTTTCCTTTTTTAAATGTTTAGTTTTACGTTTAGCCGCGTCGGGTGTCCATTGCGGCCTGCGGGATCTGTCACTGTGGCACGGGGCTCTCTCGTTGCAGAACACAGACTCTAGTGCTCGCGGGCTCAGCAGGTGTGGTGCCCGGGCTTAGCTGCCCTGTGGGATCTTAGTTCCCCGACCGGGGAGTGAACCCACGTCCCCTGCATTGGCGGGTGGGGTTTTAACCACTGGACCTCCAGGGAAGTCCCTAACTCAGTTTAGGTATTTTGTTGGAGTCTCCTAAATGTTATTCTTTTTTTGTTTAAATTAATTTATTTATTTTAATTGGAGGCTAATTACTTTATAATATTGTGGTGGTTTTTGCCATACATTGACATGAATCAGCCATGGGTGTACATGTGTCCCCCATCCTGAACCCCCCATCCCATCCCTCAGGGTCATCCCAGTGCACCAGCCCTGAGTACCCTGTCTCATGCATCGAACCCAGACTGGCAATCTGTTTCACATATGATAATATACATGTTTCAATGCTATTCTCTCAAATCATCCCACTCTCCCCTTCTCCCACAGAGTCCAAAAGTCTGTTCTTTACATCTGTGTCTCTTTTGCTGTCTCGCGTATAGGGTCACTGTTACCATCTTTCTAAATTCCATATATATGTGTTAATTACTGTATTGGTGTTTTTCTTTCTGACTTACTTTGCTCAGTATAATAGGCTCTAGTTTCATCCACCTCATCAGAACTGATTCAAATGTATTCTTTTTAATGGCTGAGTAATACTCCATTGTGTATATGTACCACAGCTTTCTTATCCACTTGTCTGCCAATGGACATCTAGGTTGCTTCCATGTCCTGGCTATTATAAACAGTGCTGCGATGAATATTGGGGTACATGTGTCTCTTTCAATTCTGGTTTCTTCCGTGTGTATGCCCAGCAGTGGGATTGCTGGCTTATATGGGAGTTCTATTTCCTGAACAGAATCTGGCAAAGTCTACCAGGCATTTGGCTCTGCTTTGCTGTCAGCTTTACTTTATGGCTGAAGTCTTTTCTGGAGAGCTAACCTGAGATGTGTGGTTTGCAGCGTTCTTGAGGGCAGCCTTTCCCAGTGCCTTCACTAGAGCGCACCTGAGGGTCCCTGGACCCATGTGCCCATTTCTGGCCATGCTCCAGAGGAAGCCTTCTGCTTTGTCCCCGATGGGCTCTCACCAGCTCAGAGGTCAGCCTGGGGCATCCTGGCCGCTCTTCCTCACATATCCTTTAGGGGGTCCACACCCAGGGGCGGTTTTCACAGGAACCAGTTTTTCCCTCTCTTCAGGCCCTCATCCCAGCACGAGGAGGACAAAGGACTCACCTGACGGGAGAGGCTGGGCGTGAAGAGTGAGCAGCCACCGTGTGGACCGGGGCCAGGACCTGTGTGGCTTTTGGGCAATATGTGTCTCCCTCCCTGGCCCTCAAGGAGCTGACTTGCATCACCCTGGCCTTTTTGTCTCCTGCTGCCTGCCCCTGGTGGTTAAGAAGGTAGAGGAGGGGAGAGTGCACGTTCAATGCCCCTGAGCCCTGAAAGCATTGTTTACCATCTTGTTTCTCCCCGTCCTCAGTGTTCTGGAGAAGGGAATGGCAACCCCCTCCAGTATTCTTGGCTGGACAATCCCACGGACAGAGGAGCCTGGTGGGCTACAGTCCATGGGGTCACTAAGAGCTAGACATGACTGAAGCGACTTAGCACGCAAGCACCACATTCAGGGGGAAGCAGTGGGCCTGTTTCAGGGAAGAGTCTGCTTTGATGTCTGCAGTTTAAATTTGCCCCCACAGTCACTGGTGCTCAAGTGCGCAGTGTCCACGTCTCAGTGTAGGGAGGTGGCGACATTGTCATCACTCACGCTTCCAGACATGCGTGAGGGGCTGGATCAGTGCAGCTGAGTGACCAGGGGCTGGAGCGAGGCCTTCCCAGTGTGACCATGGTCCGTGGCAGGTGGCTCAGCTGAGAGTCTGGGAGAGCCAGCGGCTGCTCCAAGCTTGTTCAAGCCGCAGCTGTTTACAACCCCAGAAAATGGAAAGGCTAAAGCATCGTGTCTAAGGAAACCCTGAAGGCTGGTGCTTCATTGACCGTGGAGTCGAGAGCTGATCCGGGGGCTTGGAAAAATGGACAGGAAGGCTCTGATCCCGGGTTTCCATTGGTGGAACATAATCAAGGTTGAGTCTCATGTTGTCCCCACAGATCAATTCTACCGTGACACTGCCATTTCGTTGTTGTTCAGTCGCTCAGCCGTGTCTGACTCTTTGTGACCCCCTGGACTGTGGCACACCAGGCTTCCCTGTCCTTCACTATCTCCTGGAGTTTGCTCAGATTCATGTCCACTCGGTCAATGATGCCATCCAACCATCTTGTCCTCTGTCCTTCCCTTTTCCTTTTGCCCTCCGCCTTTCCCAGCATCAGAGTCTTTTCCAATGAGTTGGCGCTTCGCATCAGGTGGCCAGAGTATTGGAACTTCAGCTTCAGCATCAGTCCTTCCAATGAATATTCAGAGTTGATTTCCTTTAGGATTGATTAGTTTTATCTCCTTGCAGTCCAAGGGGCTGTCAAGAGTCTTCTCCAGCACCACAATTTGAAAACATCAGTTCTTCAGCGCTCAGCCTTCTTTATGGTCCAACTCTCACATCCCTATGTGACTACTGCACAAACCACCGCTTTGACTAGATGGAACTTGTCAGCAGAGTGATGCCTGTGACTTTTAGTATGGGTAAAATAAATGCTACTTGGGGCATTCTAGAGAGAAAGAAAGAAGGACAGAGCGTCATGCAGGCTAAGAGAAGCCCATCTCAGGCAGAGGCATCTGCCATCCGGGGGTCCAGACCAGACTATGTGCAGGGGATTATGGATAGAAACCTGATGGGTTTCTAGAATGTTCTTAGCACTGAGAGACTGTGTCCTAGGGAATACTCCTAAGTCCCTTTCTGCCCTCTGCCTCAGTGTCCCAAAGATATATGTGCTCCATTTTCAGGGAGAATTTCTAAGTTAAAATATGTTTATTTTTAATTGGAGGATAATTGCTTTACAATGCTGTGTTGGTTTCTGCCATACACCCACACGCATCAGCCACAGGTATGCGCACATCCCCTCCCTTTTGGGTCCCCTTCCCACCTCCCACCCCCTCCTGCCCCTCTAGGTTGTCACAGAGCACAGGATATGAGGTCCATCTTCAGGGAGAATTTTCTTTCCACAATGTTTTGCAAACTATGTTATCTCTGGATAAAGTAGTTTGAACTAGAAATCTGACTGAGAGGAAAATTAAATGTCCCACCTCACTCATTATTGAAGAAATGCAAACGGAATCAACGAGATGGCAGTAGTGATCATTAAGCGTAAGGGGGCAAGATCTGTCACCTCAACACGTATCTCTCTGGCAGGAGGGTTTTTTTTGGCTGATTGTATTTTTTTTTTTAACTTTGTTTTCTTGTTTTTATATTTTTTGGCGGCAAGTAGGATCACAGTTCTCTGACCAGGGACTGAATTCTTGCCCTCTGTATTAGAACTTGGAGCCTTAAGCCCTGGGCCACCAGGGAACTCCTAGGCTGATTTAGAAGAATGAGATTTAGGACTTCATTCTTTTGACCTCTCCCTTAGCCTAAGGAGATCAAACCAGTCCATCCTAAAGGAAATCAGTCCCGAATATCCATTGGAAGGACTGATGCTGATGCTGAAACTCTAATACTTTGGCCACCTTGATACGAAGCACCGACTCATTGGAAAAGACTCTGATGCTGGAAAAGACTGAAGGCAGGAGGAGAAGGGGACGACAGAAGACAGATAGCATCATCAACCCTGTGGACATGAATCTGAGCAAACTCTGGGGGACAGTGGAGGACAGGGAAGCCTAGTGTGCTGCAGTCCATGATGTTGCAAACAATCAGACATGTCTTAGCGATGAAAAACAAGAAGAATCAGGTGCCTAAAGAATCTAGATAAAGAGCTTGTTCCGAGAACAGAGCTGCCTCCAGAGAGATCTGAGAAGAATATGGGCTGGGTGTGGTGGGGGGAGACCAGAGTCCACTCCGTGTCCCTCGACTCTGCAGGGTCCAGCAAACATTTGTTTATTTTCCATCTTCACATGGATTGTCTTTCTCCCCTTCCATATTCCAAACCACTACCCACAAGGTCCTCTTTTGTCTTTAGCTGAAGATGGTATTTAAGGTCAGGACTTTGGCCATTTTGGCCATTTTCCTGGGACTCTCCCATGCGTACATGTCAATAAACTTTTATTTGCTTTTCTCCTATTAATCTGTCTCATGTCAATTTAATTCTTAGACCAGCCAGAAGAACCTAGAAGGGTGGAGGACACTCTCTTCCTCCCTGACACAAACCAGCAACTATTTTCAATGCGTGTGCTGACATGGGTTTTCCAGTCCTGCTGATCGGAGGGCCACATCGAAGCTTTCAGGAGTCATCGGATCTCTATCAATACTCTTAAGACTTTACAGCATTTGATCTAGTAGCCCCATATCTTAGATTCTGTGAAATAATCAGAAACAAGATAGAATGAATAAGCAACAAGGTCCTACTGTTTAGTGCAGGGAACTATATTCTATATCCTGTGATAAACCATAATGGAAAAGAATACACACAGACACACAGACACACACACACACACACACACACACACGTGTATAACTGAATCATTCTGCTGTAACAGCAGAAATTAACACAACATTGTAAATTAACTATACTTCAATAAGATAAAAAGGCACAAGGAGGGCTTCCCTCGTGGCTCGGTGGCAAAGAATCTACCTGCCAATACAGGAGACATGGGTTTGATCCCTGGTACTGGAAGATCCCACATGCCACAGAGCAACTAACCCTCTGTGCCACAACTATTGAGTCTGTGCTCTTGAGCCCAGGAGTTGCAACAGAAGAAGTCACCGCAGTGAGAAGCCCGCACACTGCAACTAGAGAGAAGCCCGAGCAGCAACTAAGACCCAGCACAGCCAAAAAAAGAACAGGAAATTATAACAAATTATTAATTTCTGCGATCTTTGAAACAACTCAAAAGACCAACAGTGAAATATTGCTCAGTAATCACTGTGGTCCCATCACTTCATGGGAAATAGATGGGGAAACAGTGGAAACAGTGCCAGACTTTATTTTTCTGGGCTCCAAAATCACTACAGATGGTGATTGCAGCCATGAAAGTAAAAGATGCTTACTCCTTGGAAGAAAAGTTATGACCAACCTAAATAGCATATTGAAAAGCAGAGACATTACTT